>NC_056731.1:1284069089-1284081589 GCF_019279795.1 Protopterus annectens | reverse complement strand
GCAAGAACATACAGAACACTGATACTTAGTCACTCCAAAAGCCTATCTTGGAAGCTAGAAGACTTGTATAAGTTTAAGGCTTTCTATTGCTTACCAGTAGGTTACCTACAGGGGAGATGAAAAACAAGCACAGATGGGGAGCATGCATGCAATGATACCATACCGGCCTATGTGTCAGCCTTAGGCTTTGGAAAACTGGCCAAGGCTATTGGCACCCCCATGGTGCCTTATTTAGGAGAGTCTCAAAGGTGAACACCAGCTCCATAAACAGCACAATAGCAGATTCAATGAGGATTATGCTTCTCAATACCAGGGGTTGTGATCACAACATGCATGTACTCACAGCACTCCTCAGGATGGACAACATCAACATTTGTGCATTAACTGAAATCTGTCTTAAGGCTCCTGAGAGCACACCAGCACTACCAGACTACAACCCATACCACACATTTCAGCCACAGAACATGGACTTATGGAGATGGAGGGGCTGTATCCATATTCATCAGGGATACCTACACCTCCAGGTTAGTGGGGCAGCATGATTCCTCTGTGATCATCCATGTGCAGCTAACATCAGCCACAACTGCAATGTGAAATGTGGCCTGCTATGGATCACCCTCCATGAGCCAGGCCCTCCACTCCACCTACCTGGAGACAGTGGAGAACATGACAGTCCTAACGTACACCCTAGCATTGATCGATGTCAACTACCATACCATTAACTGGGAAACGTACTCCGGTACTCACTTCCAGGCCCAGCGCTTCCTGGAATGTATCACATCATATGCCCTGTATCAGGTGGTAACCTCCTTAACATGGGATGGAAACTACTAGATGTGGTCAGCACCAACATGGCAACAGGTGCACCACAGCGGAGGTTAACCGGTCACTGGTTAGATCTGACCATGAACTATTCACTGTTTCCACACCCTAGCATCTCCCCCACCCATGGATGCCACAGTGTATACCTTTCCTACAGCTAACTTTACACTACTAGTGACAGAGGTGGGGGGGGGGTTCACAGCCCCCACACTAAGGGGAAACACTGCTCAAGATACAGACAGATTTACAAATGCAGTCTATAAGCACCTACATGGATGTATGGATCGTGCCATCACTGGTAAACCAAGACTCACTCCTCCTAGACAAGGACAATGGTCTGGTGGACCTCTGCAATAAACAGGCTATACTACAGATGTAGGACATTGTTCCAGACATGCAGCAAATCCTACAAAGGGCAGACATCCGTGACCACTATTAGTATTATACATAGGTCCCTCATGACATCATCTGAGGCTAACATCAGCAGGAGAATATGCAAGGATTCAAAAGATAACCACAAAGCCTTCTTTGGCTATGTCAAGGATCTATGTAGTAACACACAGATTTGCACTGTGCCAGTGAAATATAGCACAAAATATCCTGACCCTACTGATATCGGCAACATCCTTGCAGATACATTTGGAGCATACTTCACTCCCTAAAGAGCCCACAACACTACCTGAAAGGTACAGTATCCCATCCATCAGAGACACACAGGTAAAAATGGCCATCTCTAACAGCAGAACACAGCATCAATGGAGGCAGATGTTGACCCAGACTGTATCTTGCAAACTGTACAAGACAACCTGCCCCCCACCTAATTAAGCATTCATACCTCAGCCTCTCCACAGGCTACATGCCCATACAATGGCGTATGGCAATGGTTATCTCACTCCATCAAGGTGGAATCACAACTGACCATGGTAACTACCACCCCATAAGCCTGACTAGCCTGGTCTACAATGGTATGGTTCGCATCCTCATGGCACTCATTAACAATGACATTGGTAACCTCCGAACACGTGACCCAACCCAGGTAAGCTTGGTTGAGTGCAGTTCATGCCTACTGAACCTGTTTGATGTTGTACATACAGTCATCAAGACATTAGATGATGGGGGAGGTGGTTCACACATACTACCTGGACCTCACCAAGGCTTTTGACACCGTACCCCACTTAGGTATTATTGATAAACACATCAGCCTGTACATTCACCCAGACATCACAGGTTGGGTGCCAACGGGCTTACACACAGAACCCACATGGTACGACTAGTGGTCTCCAGGTCCAACTCTTGAACAGTCATGACTGGTGTTCCACAGGACTCAGTCCTGGGAGCCCTACTGTTTGGCATATACATCTCAGAGGTACAGACAAACATAGGTGGACTATGGCAGACCATGTTTGGCAATGACTGTGAACTGGGAGCCATGATTGATAGTCCAGCTGACAAGGACATCCCTCAAGGGGCCTCACAGAGAATGCCACAGGGTGACAATGACATGGCCTCCAGCCAAGTGCCACTAACTGCATGGTCATTCCATTGTGGAATTGGCAACCACATATTAACACATAAGTGGCAGCCACTTTAATACAGACAAGGTAATGGGGTATCTGGGAACTAAGGTAGATAGTGATCTCCCCTTTGACAATCATATCTGCACAGTAGTTAGGACATCCTTCTATGTAGGCCATCTGATTACTAAAGGATTCCCATCTAGACATACTGGGGTTATAGTGCCCCTTTACTCATCGCTCATTAATCCCATCATAGGTTATAATAACCCATGTGGGATGTACCTCAGAAGACACGTCCAACAGCTGGGGGGTCCACGAATGTACCTCGCCAAGGGGAATATTGGCCTCCAACATATGGCCTATGCAGCCAGACTGAATAAACTCCTGCTTTACTCAGTGGCATCTCATTTACTCAGAGATGATCTCCACTGGCCAACACAGCCATGTCGAACTCAGGCTTGATGGATATGCTCCACCTATGGGAATCCATGTCACAGTGAGCCACACACTGTAGTGTGCTGAACCTTGCCACAGCAATAACTGAAAGATGCTGGAGGGACAGCTTCCTGTCACAGACACTCCCCATACTTGGGAACAACATCCCTAACTACATTATACAGAGCCCCTCACTAACACTCTGCAAGAGAAGCCTTGAAGGGTGGATGGGGAACAGTGGATGCACCTCAGGGATCCTGCCATTGGCTCTGCTCCACAGAGGGACAGTTAATGAATCAATGGGGTGGCAAAAACTGAAACATTTTGGCTGGCCTTATGAATGGCCTCTGGCAGTTGGCCAAGAACCTACCTATGAATCTATACATACAGTATCTGCATATGCTGATAGCTTAATTTACTGTTCAGGTGTTGACTTACCTTGTGCCAATGACTGTTGTGTGCAATAGTTGAGGGCTGCCTATGTTGGATGCACACAGTAGACTGCCTATACATGACAATTTACAGGTAGTCTTATGTGTGTGTGCCATCCATTTTTACTGTGTGTGCAGGTGGAGAAAGGTGTCACTCCCTAGGTGCCTACACTGTCAGTGTGTGTGCTATATGTTCCCTCTTTGCCAAGGCATGGGCATACTGGGCATGCCTCCGTCTGCCTACTGGGGCTGGCTCAGGGTGTTCATGGTCTGAGTACCTCTATGTCTGTGGGGCCCTTGGCAATGGTGGTGGGCTGTGAGGGCCATCACCATTCTGTCCTTGCTGCAGCTGTTTCCGCAGGACTATATTGTGTAGCATGGCACACACTATGAAAATGTGGGCACATGTGCCTGGAGAGTACTGCAAGGCTCCACCAGATATGTCCAAGCAACGGAACAGTGATTTCAGCATCCCAAACACACGCTCTGTGATGATTTTGGTTTGTGCGTGTGCCTCATTATGGCGTTCCTGCATGGGTGTGTGTGCATTTCTGATGGGAGTCATCATCCATTGTTCCAGTGCATAGCCAGCATCCCCCACCAGGTGACCATTTAGATGTCACCCCCTTGCAAATAACCAATACAGTTGTGAGGCATGCCAGATGTGGGAGTCATGATAGCTTCCAGGGCTGCCAGCACACACATCCATGATAATGCCCTGGGCATTGCACATGACCTGGCAGTTGATGGAGGGGTATCCCTTGCAGTTTATGTAGTGCCTACCCTGCTCACCGGGTGGTGACTTGATGTGTATGTGTGTACAGTCTATTCCACCAAGTACCTCCGGGTATTCTGCCACATGGTGGAAGAGACGCATATTGCTGGCCAACTCCTTCTGTGTTCGGGGGACATATATGTGCTCATTGGCATGTGGTAACATGGCTCCAGGAACTGGTATAGTATCCTGGATGCTGATGCCTGTGAGATCCCCATGATATCCCTAGTTGGTCTTTGAAAGGTACCTGTAGCTAGTATTCTCAGGCTTACACATACCTTCGTATCCACTGGGATGGGTTCCCCTCTGTTTGTTCTGGCTCTGAGGCATGGCCGGCACAGCTCCACAAGTTGCTGTAGGGTGTCCATGTCCACCCAGTAACAGTCTACTAACTCCATATCATGTAGCCCCTGGTAGGTTACCCTGGGTATGAACACTCTCCTTCTCCTCTGGTACCTGAGGTGGTCATGTGCATCATCCTCCACACCACCTTCAGTCTCCAACACATGCTGGTGGATCAAAGCTATGGAAGCCCCTAACATGTACATAATAAATGTTCCCTGTCTGTATACACCACTGGTGCAGAGTGTATGGGAATACACAAATATATGTGAGGTGCTTTCACACTTTATAATATTGTGCTATGGATGCTGCTGATTTAAGTTGGTGTGTATGATCTATTCCAGCTGCTGCGTGTCTTAATTATGTGTTTTGCAATGAGTACTGCAAGTGTGGGGCCTTTACTGTGGAGATCTACTTGCCTGCCTTGATTAATCTGTTGCCCTTTAATTAATCTTTAGACCTGGATCCCCACCATTTGCAGGCATGCATCCACCTGCCATCTTTCTTGTTTAGTACTTTCCCTACCCAGTCATGGCAAAGTGTGCCTTGTAGCTAATATACTGCATATCGGCTTTGTTCTGCTTTGACACTTTGCTGTTTTCTTTGCAGTATCAGTACAGCCCCTCTCCTTCCCTGTTCTGCAGGTAGCTGCTTGCAGCCTTGTTAGGTGTTGTCAGTGGCCCACTGTAGGCTCCTAGGTGTTAATTAGTCATTTGTACTCCAATTTCACTGCTGCAGCATTTCCTTATTTCTTTCCTATATCCTTCCTGTTTCAGCTGCAGTGCATGCCGTGCATACCCGTTTACTGGGTTTAAACACATTTTCATCTCTGTTCACATGCATACTCAGTTACCTTGCATACTCTCAGCTAAGCATAGCTATGGACAATTCGACATACCCCTATCCTGCAGCTTTGCCTAGCTAGGGGCAGACCGGTACAGCAATGCTCCAATGTGCTTACAGCAATGGCAACACACCCCTCTCTTGATGTCATCTTTATCTCAAGGGCACACCTGGGTGTTTTAATGCTACACTGTGAGGTGCATCCTTACACCAGTGGGGAATCTGCAATTCACTATTACTCCTCTCATTTGCATGGCATTGCCTACTAATTCCTAGCTACTGCACATAACACTGTCACTGCCCCTTAGCAACCCTTGCGCCATGAGTATGGTGTAGCATGCCTACCATTGACTATTATGGGGAAATCATGATATGTGTTTAATTGCGGTTTTATTCTATATTATTATATATTCCTTGCGATCCCCTTTGCACACAGCTGCCCTGCCCTTTCACATCGCGATAGTGCGACTATATATATATATATATATATATATATATATATATATATATATATATATATTAAATGTTAATTTTATACTTTGTACATGTTTTTAATGCCAGTGGCTATATATTTAGCTATTGGCATATATTAACAATATAATACATGTGTTTGGTCGGCTGTCATAGCTCCGATTTTATGTTTGCAAAAATGTAAACCATTTTCTACGGTTTACATTTCTGCATGCTTACACTACGCCTGCACCACTTCCTGAATCTCTACATACCTTCATTTGCATGCTACACTGCTGCACATGGGGTAATTAGCATACAAGGCACGGGAGTTGTGCAGGCGTAGCGTATGTATGTTGTGCACGTGTAAACAGCTCATACCTGAATAGCTCGTTGGCCATCTTTGGTGTTAGAACGCCGACGCTACGCCTGCACCTGGTGCAAGCTTCATGAATGCCGAGGAATATCTATTTTAACTTTACTTGGAAGACTATACCTGGCATACATTGCAGAGGGAGACAGAAGAGCAGACTGAGATACCGAATAGTTTTGGACAATAATAAAAAAAAAGGAGTTAACACATTATAAACTGTTTTCCAAGATTCTGGAATAAGCTTTCCCATGTAATCAAATCAAATCTAGCTTTAACTTTATTCAAAAGCAGTCAAAACTTTTAACAGATTCACATAACATGCACACACACACACACACACACACACACACAAAAATACACACTGACGTGCATATGAATATACATATATATATATATATATATATATATATATATATATATATATATATATATATACATATATGTATATGTATATATATATATATATATATATATATATATATATATATATATATATATATCAATTAAAAAATCATATGTACATGTGTGTGTGACTGTGTGTGTGTGTGTGTGTGTGTGTGTGTGTGTGAGTCTGTGCAATTTGAAGAAGGCTATATGCTGAAAGTATTATCGGGTTTTGCTAGCTCTAGCTCCATTTATTGGTTTTTATTGACACATTTTTTATATTTTTCATTAAATTTTGGTTTTAATACTTTCTCAGCTGTGAAGGTACACTTGAACTTGTTTTGTATTGTCTTTCTTTTTCTCTGTGTACCAGTTGTGGTCCCTAGAACATTTGCTTAGTTTCATCTAATGATATAAGGGTTGATACCTGATTCATTCCTCCCATCCACCATTCAACAGCCACCCCCCCCAAGATTCTCAGATTTATTGCCTCTATTCCACAACCCTACTCTGTAACAAATTTTTTACCCCTTACATAAACAGACTAAGCAAATCTGGTCTACCCTTCTTGGTCATATTCTAAACTGTTTCTGTTCTCCTTATATTTATTTTCACACTGGCAAACTCTCTACCCCTTAAAGGAACAAATTAAGCTAATTCAGTTCACCTTCCTCTTTTTCATCATAAACCTTCTGTACACTTCTTTTCTTTATAATTACAACTGGCCTGTCCACCCACATCTCTCATCGTCAGACCAGATAATTCCCTTACAAACTCCTCCTTTCCTACTCAGTTTATATGCAAGCAATAATGCCCAAAAGGGTGTGTGTTAATATGTAATTAATGCCCACCTAGAGGTGTTATGAGGCCCGATGCTGCAGGTGGAGTGCCTCTTCACCCCTGGTAGCAGGAGCGGCCTTAGGTCATCTGGGACCCTAGGCAAAAGGGCTCCACAGTGCCCCCCCACAACACCTGGTGGCCCCAACCTGGTCTACTTACACCAAATAAATACTGGAAAAGTGCCCCTGCCAGGGTGGCTCCCCAGGCAGCCACCTAGTTGGCTTATGCCTAAGGCCAGCTATGCCAGGTAGGGCATTAATTGCACATTAACAAACACAAAGGAGGGCATTGCTGCTCTTAGAGAATGGGCTCCCTGTAAAATTGTTGTGTTTTATTTACTTGTTTTTTTAAGTACTATATTATTTTTTTTTATATATTTCTGATGTAAAATAGTCCCTCCTCCTAATGTTTCAGACTTGCTGTAGTATATGTTAATGGTGTTGTAAGAAGCATTTTATATCCAAAATATAACACCTTAAAAATCCAGGTATTTAGTTTAGTTTTTCGTCCCTTACTCCTAAAACATTTTGTTTATTGCCAGTCAGTGGAGAAAGAAGTTACTAAATAATCATGGCCAGCCTTAGGCATAGGCCAACTAGGCGGCCGCCTAGGGCACCGGTGTAGCAGGGGCACTTTTCCAGTATTTATTTGGTGTAGGTAGACCAGGATGGGGGCACCAGATAATGTGTTGGGGGCGTCGTGGAGCTGGTTTGCCTAGGGCACCAGTTGACCTAGGGCCGCTCCTGTAAATAATGACATATATTTGAGTTTTGAAGTTTTATTTCCTTCAGAAAATTCATGTTAACACAAATCCTTTTATTTAAGCAAGTTTGTAATTTTATAAGAGCAATAATTAAAAACTTTTCTTATTTTTGAGCCTTTGTTCCCTTTTTATTTTAGGCTTTATTCAGATTTCAACTAAAGGGTGCAGAGGTATACAAGCCTCTTTGCTGCTGCCAGTGGTAGATCTCACTCACTATCTCTCTCTCACTTACACACACACACACACACACACACACACACACACACACACACACACACACACACACACACACACACACACACACACCTCTGTTTCAGAAAATGCATGCTAGTGAAAGTTATTTAAAATATGTTCCTATTTTGTGCCTTTGTTCTGTTTATTTTAGGCTTATCCATATACCTGGATCTAAGCATACCTCTCAATTGTACATATTTTTGTAGAATGCCCATATTTTTACCTCATATTTTCATGTTCCTTATACCAAAATGTGTTTTTTGACAAACCACTGAGTTGATCTAAAGATTAAAGTCACTAAATAACGACATGCATTTCCGTTTCAGATTTCATATCCTTCAGAAAATACCTGCTAACAGAAATCCTATTATAGCAACTTTCTAAGTTTATAAGAGCAATATTTAAAATGCATCCCTATTTCTTTGCATCTGTCCCCCATTATGTCAGGCTTTCTCCAGCTTTCTTGTGCTAATAGGTTGAGAACAATGTCTAAGGTTGAGAGGTATGCAAAACTGCTGCTGCTACCGGGGCATCGCTAGATTGCTTTCACACTTTACTCTCACTGTCTCTTATACACACACACACACACACACACACACACACACACACACACACACACACACACACACACACACACACACACACACACTCACTTCTGCTTTCATGCACGCATTCACTCACACATGCAGGCAGAAACATAAACACACTCAAACGCACTTTTTTTTTGTTTTGCTCTATCGATATCTCGTTTACTCTCATACATGTATACAATCTCACATACATGCTTTATTTTAAATTTTTTTCTTTTTTTCTTTTACTCTCTAAACAACAAAAGTGCTACTTATCATAACTACTCGCTCAATCTCACTTTCACTGACATGCACCCATACACAGACATAAACACACACACTCTCACACACATGCACACGCACACACACACACACACACACACACACACACACACACACACACACACACACACAGTTTTTTTAATTGTCTTCTTTTTTTCACATTTTACACTTGCTTAACAGCAAAGGCGCACCTTAATGAGTGTAAGACAATGGCGACCATTTGTTTTTTCTCAGTCCAAGCTCCATGGCAGCTTGATATGCTGCCGTGAAGTGGTGGACTCGTTTTTCAGTGGGCATTACTTATACATTAACACCCTGCTGGAGAATGTTTGTTCTCCAATCAGGATGCTGTGTACAGTTTGCCTATTCTCTAAAATAAAATGTTTTCCCTTGGCCTCTTTTCACTAGGTCCCCTTATCTAACCTACCGAACTTACCATGCCACACATCACAGTTTTATTTCTTCTCTGCCTTATTGGTTCCCAACCAACTAATTTAACCCACCTGCAAATCCATACCACACTCTTCCATCCTTGCATCGACAACTCTTCCTCTCCATCCCTCTCGATCGCTCCTGCATCAAAAAACTTTATTTCTTAAGTTATCACACGGACTATTATTTATAGCCTTATTATACCCAGCCTGTGTTCAGGAAACATCCCCAAATAGGTTTACAAATGCACAACAACAATCTTTATTTCCCTGATATATAGCAGCATTGAAATAACTCACAGGCTACCCATACTCATCTACAACTATAACAGCAACTATAAGGAGATGCTATCTTGTAAATGGACACAATCCTAAAATAAAAAAGATGAAATAAATACTTTAGTTTCCACTATCTCTCAATATATTGTTGCCAAATTGGATAAAATCCAACTCTCCAAGTTTACACTCCCCATGACTACATGTATAATCCTCATCTAGGTACCAGACCAGAAGGGGAACATTCCTTCTTTACAAAACGTACTTTAATTCCAAAGTCATTTCTCAGTCAATAACTCCTCAGATTCAAAACCCAACTGGCTACTTATACAATTCCTGTCACAGAATGGAAAATACATCATCCTGGTTCTAGCCTGATTCCTGCCTTCTCCTTCCTTTCTTAATTCTTATTCTTAAAATCATTTCTGCCATTCTTAAAAAGAACAGTGTTGTATCCTAGGTGAATTCAACCTAAATATCATAGGCCCCCATTCTAATGACATGTTTGGATTTTTATCATGACCTTATCTATCTAATTATGTAACCAACATGATCCAGGTAAACAGTACCAAAAACATTCCCTTCTTAATGTCCCTTCCAAAATCATTCCTTTTTTAATATCCCTTAACAACAAATGCATTCATAGCATGCTGGTAGAAAATGTGTAAAAATGAGCCAACAAAAAAGAGACAGCATAACATGCATAAAATATGCAGCAAAATGTAACACAGTTAAGCAATTTTGTCCACAAATTTTGTTAGACTTCATTAGACGATTAAATACTGTCACTTGTTTTCTGCCTACCACATGTTTCTTCATTTGTCCCTCAATAACCTTTAAAGACATCTTCTGAAATAAGCCCAATGCATATGCTTTCAGGCCAGCCACATAATCTAACCACTCTTACCACTCACTCTCTTTTTTTAATGGACTCATCCTCCCCCACATCTGTTTAGTATGGTCAGACCTTCTGGCTTTTATTATTTCATGTAAATACTATGCATATACACAATAATGCCATACTCTTTATACGTTGAATATTAAGACCTACTGGCTTCAGCTTTTATTTGTAACAGCCATGTAAGAACTATACAATTTATTTTTCTATTTTCTAGGTGAACACATGTCACAATTGCTTTTTGTGAAATTGTCTTGTTACCATTACTTATACTTGTTATTTTTTTCTGTGATTGCATTCACCTAGGCTGTGCCTAGAAATGATCACCTGAGATCAGTGCACTACCCAGGTAAACACACTTATTCATATATCTATCTATCTATCTATCTATCTATCTATCTATCTATCTGTCTGTCTGTCTATCTATCTATCTATCTATCTATCTATCTATCTATCTATCTATCTATCTATCTATCTATCTATCTATCTCTCTATCTATCTATCTATCTATCTATCTATCTATCTATCTATCTATCTATCTATCTATCAATCTATCTATCTATCTATTTATCTATGTATTAGTGGTAGATCCAAGAATTTGCAAAGGGGGGCTGGCAGTCTGGTCAGTTGAGTACCGAGGTGAGACTGGGAAGTGGGACACTGGTTTGGTGGTTGTGGAAAGATTACCTTAAGAAGGCCTGACTTGTGGACAGACAGCAATATACATTCAGTTCCACATGATGTTGCTCTGGAAGTGGTAGTAGAAACAGGTATTTCCTGTACAGCACACAGTACACGTACAGATAGTAGATAGTACAAGTATTTTCAATGCTTGCCTGGAAGACATGGTTAGTTACCAAGGGAACCTGCAGGATTTTTTGCAGGGAGGCGCAAACCCAGAGCCTCCCCATGCAGCCATTCTAGTGTCCCGTTACTTGGCTATTTCTTAAAATTTTTACTAGAAATTTTATAGCACAAACACTGATAGACATTTGCTAAACAAAGCAATAGTGTTACAATGAAAACAGACTTAGCATTAAAGCACTCTACCTTTGAAACTCACATTCACTGAAACAGCATTGAAACTCACATTGAAAGAAAATGCATCTGGCCAGTGGCAGGTTAATTTACCTTTGGGTTGTTTTCAAACCATAGGCCCTTTGCACACATTTTTAGGGCAATGCAAATGTTCTTTGATTTACCTTACTGATTGTATTAATTATAATATATAAATTGAATTATATCCCTTGTATAATACAGCACCACTTGTTAGAGTATGTTTTAAATTTATAGTTTTGAACATTTTTTCCAGTAAGCAATGAAACAAAACATAGAAACCAATAACGGCAAACTGCCCATTTCAGAACATTTCAACTATAAAAGGCCACTCAAACATCTGCCATTACAATCCACCAATATCAGTCAATATACACAATCTCTGCACAAGTAAAAGTCATCTGAATAACTCCATATTAAAGATATCTGAAACTAATGAAGAGGTTGTTGCTAGAAAACAACTTTATATTTCAGTGTTTCGTCTACAAATTCAGTGCCTGCTGCCCTCAAAGAATACATTGCCTATGTTACATTAAAAAATGGTAAGCTGGTTTATTGCAATAGCAAATGGGTGGAAAGCTGAAAAACATAGTTTCTAGGCATCTCATCCAGAGAAGAGCATACTCAGGACTGCAGCACCCCACCCCCTTAAAATCGACTCACTGTGGGACTGGAACCTACAGCCTTCTACATCAAGATGCAATGATGTTACCTGCTGTGCTACTAACACTGCTTTCAAAGTCTATACCACAATCATGATCCCATTTGCTAAACAAAAC
>NC_056731.1:1283974089-1284066589 GCF_019279795.1 Protopterus annectens | reverse complement strand
AATAAAAGCTGCATATCATGTAGTAAGCATGCCAATGGCAAAGCATAAGGCCATTGGCATTGCAAACAATACAAAAACTAAAAAAATCAACTTTTCTGTTTTTTAGCCGATCTCAGCCATTTAAGCGTAGGGCAACGGGGTGCAAACGGGATCGGGGGGGAATAACAAAATTAACCTAAATTAAGCATTCTAACTAAAATCAGTATTCTGCCATGCAAGTCAATGGCAGGCAGAAGACAACCTGGCCAGTGAATAGTGGTTGCTAAGGGGGAGGCTCGGTGTGAGACATGTAACTATGCATTAGCAGGCAATCCTATGCAAATGAGGGGAAGTATAGTGAATCCCAGTTTTCCCAAGGATGTGAGTCAGGTCCCAACAGTGTAAGAGTAGGAATAGCTTGGTGCAAGCTTAGGAGGTAGGTGACATCATCGGTGTATGCGTCAGGCATACTGTAAGCAGATTGGATCCCTGTGGCTCTGAGTTGCCCCTAGCTTAGCACAGCTTAGCTAGGGGGTGTGCCTAAACCTGCCGAGCAGTCTTTACAAAGCCTAAGTGGATGTGCGCACAGCACACCGGGTTGTACAGGAAAAAAAAAGAGGTTAAACCAGGAAATAGCAACAGTGAGCACATTTGAGCATTCTGCATGGCGCACACACAGGCTTAAACAGGAAGGCAATGGGAAGGGAAAACAACAATAGGAAGGTAATCAAGGAGAACTAGCTTAGCTGGCAGGTGAAATGTATCAGAATCAGCCAATTACACAGGCAGCAGACCAGCCCAGCCCAGAACACTACTATAAACTAAGCAAACACCTTCTCCTCTGTTTTTTCCCACACTCAACACCACCAGTGTATACAAGCAGGGAAATTTTAACTAACAAACCTACAAAATGAGAAGGGCTGCAGCAGGCAACATAGAACAACATGTACAAGAGGCTGAGGGTAGTGAGGATGTGAATGCTGCCGAACAACCCACAGTGAGTAGATGGAGAAGAGTGTACAGACCCAGGATAACCTACCAGGGGCTACATGAGCTGGAGACAGTGGAGCACTATAGGGTAGACAGAAACCTCCTACAGCAATGTGTTGAGCTGTGCCGGCCACACCTGTCACACCAAACTGACCAAAAGGAACCCATCCCAGTAGATACCAAGGTATGTGTGGGCCTAGGTATACTAGCCACAGGTACCCCCCAAAGCACAACTGGGGATATCATGGGGATCTCACAGGCATCAGCATCCAGAGTATTCCACCAGTTCCTGGATGCCATGTTAGCACATGCCAGTGAGCATGTATATTTCCTCAACACCCTTGAGGTGTTGACCAGCAATATGCATCTCTTCCACCAAATAGCAGTATACCCTGGGGTACTGGGTGCTATAGACTGCACACACATATGCATCAAAGCACCACCCAGGGAGCAGAGTAGGGCCTACATCAACCACAGGGGCATGCCGTCCATCAACTGCCAGGTCGTATGTGATGCCCAGGACATTATAATTAATGTGTGTGCAGGTTGCCTTGGAAGCTATGACAATTCTCACATATGGCATCTGATGCAGCTGTACCAGAAATTTGCCAGTGGAGACATCCTCTACAGCCACCGTGGAGCCATGGCTGAGGACACCCATCAGAAATGCACACACACCTGAAGATCAACGCCATAATGAGGCACACACACAGGCCAGACATATAATAGAGCATGTGTTTGGGATGCTTAGGTCACAGTTCCGGTGACTGGACACATCTGGTGAAGCCTTGCAGTATTCACCAGCTGCATGTACCCAAATTGTTATGGTATGTGCTATGCTACAAAATATGATCCTGTGGAAACAGTTGCAGCTAGAGCAGCATGGGGCAGGGCCACACAGCCCCCCACCAATGCCAAGGCCTGCACAGGCACAGTGTGACCTGGAAGAAGAACAACTTGAGCCTGCCCAGTAGGCAGAAGGAGGCATGCCCAGTATGCCTTGGCCTTGGCAAAGAGGCTATGCATAGCACATGCACTGACACAGTAGGGACCCAAGGAATGACACCTCTCTCTGACTCACACATACAGTAAAAGGGATGCCAAACATGACACTACCTGTGCTCAACCATGTATAGGGAGTGTACTCTGTGCATCTGACATAGGCAGCCCATCACCACCATCTGCAAGTCTGGCACACCCACAAGGTAAGTCAATCATCCTACCAATTGCCAAATGGAGTAGAATGTGTTGTTACCGTTAGCTGTGGTATGGATGTGAGCATGCAAGGGAATTGGGTGGCTGAATGTTATGGCAGCAGACAGTAGACACCCATAGTGGCACCATGGCATCTGTAACACATACTGGAGTCACCATAGTAGCCAGTACTACACAGGGTGACAAAACCCACTGCAGGAAATGTGCTGAGGGACATGTGTGTCCATATGACCCACACATGCCAGTCAGGACGGTTCACATATCCATCAACATTCTCATCCAGCAGGACAGGTGTAGACAAACCCAAACAGAGCCTGTGCCATGGCCCCAGAATGATGGCTATGGTTAACCTCCCCCCAGGCCTACACAGACAAACAGACCACAGCTGGTCAAGCAGTGGGATGTTAGCTCTAAAGGGTAGGAAGTCAGACAATAATAAAAGCCACGATCTGTAGTACACTGGTATGCCTCTAGCCAGCATGATAGGTAAGACTACAGACTGAAATGGAGTACCCGACATACCAGTATAGTCCCAGAAAATGTGTGCAAGTGTCAGGTGTGCCCCCCATCCTACGTAGACATATAGTAACAGTCAGGTGTGCCCCCCCAATCCTGTGTAGAAATGTAGAAACAGTCAGGTGTGCTCCCCCGCTCTGCAGAAATGTAGTAACAGTCAATGCCAAATGATCGATGGATACCCTGCAGAGACAGCGTGCTACCTGTTGGTGTACAACACAAAGGTCAGCACTGCCATACAAGCTACCTGGACTTGACCTATGCATGCAATACAGATGGCCATACTGGGCATGCTCATACACAAACACATGAAGACCAAACCAGTGGACCAGACATAACTGGCAGTCGCAGTTGTTAGTGCATAAACTCATCAGTATGCACCACTCATGCCTTGCACACACAGTGGATAGGAATACAGACATTTATGTAAGGACAACAGTATAATAATCCAAAGGGAGACAGTAGTAGAAATACATCACTAAAAGAATCACAGGCCTGAAGCAGATGCCCTATGATGACTGTCTGAAAAAACTACAGCTATACTCTGTGGCATATTATCTACTCAGAGGTGATCTCTAATTAACATACAAGGCCATGTCAAACCCTGAGCTTTTGGACATGCTCCACTTAAAGAAATCCCAATCCCTCAGAGGTGCACAATCCAGGGATCTAAACCTTGTCATCACAATGAACAGAACATGCTGGAGGGATAGGTTCCTGACCCAGAGACTCCCCATACTCTGGAATAGACTGCACATACATGTCAAGCAGAGTGCCTCCTTGGCCCTCTTCAAAAGGGACCTTGACAATTGGATGGGAGATAGGAAATTCACCTCACGGATCACATCAGTTTCCCTGCTAGTCAGGGGTCTAGGGAAGTAAATATTGTGGGAAGAAATATCCAGGAAACTGTTATGGCTAGGCTTGTATAGGACATTTAAATAGCCATTCAATATCATGATTCAATTAATCCAATTAAAATCTAACCAATAAAAATCTCTAGTACTGAAATGGCTATTCAAACTTCTTTAACAGTACTATTTACATAAAAGTTTGTAAGTACAATAAATAAAAATTTTAATACACACCATAATTATTCAAAATACATGTAAATTAGTTAAAAATTGTATCTTCCCTTTATATATTATACGAAGTTACTATTGCAGTTGTTTAAAAATAGTTTGAAGTTTAAAAAATCTAGCCCTAATTCCATATTTCCATAGCCACCTTGTGGCTAAAACCTAAAATCACAATTTAGCAGCCCTTAATTTAAGAACTGAGGAAATGGAAATCATGTCATTCAAACCAGGTAACTTAGTGGAATCCAAAATAATCTGCCAGTACAACTCTCTATATTCGAGTTTGGCTTCCCACATGCCACCTCTTATTTTCTTTGGAATAATTTCTAAGACAAAGAAAAGAAATGTAGCCTGGGAACAAATCAAAGTATGTCTAAAAAGGGCATTTTTACTATTTTGTTTCTTTATTTCATACAAATGCTCGTATATACAGTTTTTTAACTTTCTCTCAGTTTTTCCAACGTAGTAAGAACTACACATTTTACATATAGCAATGTAAACCACACCATAAGTATTACAGTTAGAGAAACTATCACTAGTAATCTCCTTGTCTCTTGCTGTAATGTAAATGCTAGTTTTATTAGCTATATAGGGGCACTGTGAGCAGGATCCACATTTGAAAGTACCCGCTCTTTTTAAAGATGCCCTAGCCTTATTCTGTATACCAAACTCAAATAATTGTTTAAAATTTAAGTCTTTCCGATAAGTAAACTTCAAAGATTTGTTTTTGAATACATTTAAATTGGAAATTTCCACAAACCTGTTCATTTCAATTTTATTTATTGTACTTACAAACTTTTACGTAAATAGTACTGTTAAAGAAGTTTGAATAGACATTTCAGTACTAGAGATTTTTATTGGTTAGATTTTAATTGGATTAATTGAATCATGATATTGAATGGCTATTTAAATGTTCTGTTTTTTGTTTAAGATCACATTCTGATGAAGACTTGCCTTTGTCGAAAACGTATAGATTGGTTTGGCGTTATTGGTGTTTTGTGATTTTCAATAAAAGATCCTTTTAAGAAGGAATCCTGGTTTCCGACCTCTATTTGGACACTCCTTGCAAGTCTTTATTTTTGGTTTTGGTTGTCGTTTGACTTGCTTCCATATTTTGGTTTGGTTTAGGCTTGTATAGGCCCTAGGGCCAATAGCCTAGTACCAACCTATGAACCTATGAACTTATGAACATAGATGTATGGAAAAGGGTGTCTGTGACAAGGAGTCATCCAAGCCTGTCCCATCCAGCACACAGCCAAAGGGCCCCAAACACATGAGGTGCAGATGTCACTCACTGCAGATACTAGCCACCATTATCTGTCAGCATTACAGACCATGTGGTGCACGTGCCAGCTGTGCAACATGACTGTACAAAGAAGTAGCCATCTAGCAACTGTATACATGTACCGGTGAAATGTGACCCTGTGTGTGGCCGCATGTGGCATGTCAACCCCTACATGAATGGGTAATGGCCCATGCACACACACTGCTCTCCCCATAGCCCTACTATGACAAGCCCGCTGAGGTCATCCAATGTAAAATACACATTTGGGAGAGCTGTAGCCTAGTGTTCTCAGTGGCAAATCCCATAACTGCATACTGTTGTAGTGTGATAAGCGAGTTTGGTAGGAATTCAAATCCCAGACTTGGCAACTGTGTTTGTGTGCGTGTCTGTCTGACTATGTATAGAGCAATGCTTTTAAGGGTAGTCACACTCCCAACAATTTAAATGCTCGATCTAAGCAAGGCTGCTGATGTCATCCACCTAGAAATACATCTCTGGGAAGATTGTAGCCCAGCAATCTCTATAGCACATCCTGTAACTGCATACTGCTATTGTGTGATAAAGTAGTAAGGTAGGTGTTCTAATCCCCAACATAGCAACTGTGTGTGTGTGTGTGTGTGTGTGTGTGTGTGTGTGTGTGTGTGTGTGTGTGTGTGTCTGTCTATGTAGAGAGCAATGCTTTTTAGGCTAGTCACACTCCCTGCAATTTAAATGCTCAACCTTGGCAAGGCTGCTTGATGTCATCCACCTAGAAATACACCTCTGGGAAAGTTGCAGCCCAGTAATCTCTGTAGCCTGTCCTGTAACTGTGTACTGCTGATGTGTGATAAAGTAGATAGATGTTCTAATCCCAGACATGGCAACTGTGTGTGTCTGTGTAGAGTACAATGCTTTTTAGGCTAGCCACACTCCCTACAATCCAAATGCTCAACCTTTGCAAGGTTACTGATGTCATCCACCTAGTAATACACCTCTTGGAAGCTACAGCCCAACAATCTCCATAGCGCATCCTATAACTGTGTACTGCTATAGTGTGATAAACTAGTTAAGTAGGAGTTCTATTTCTAGACATGGCAACTTGTGTGTGTGTTTGTATGTCTGTCTGTGTAGAAAGCAATTCCTTTTTAGGCTAGCCACACTTCCTACAATCCAAATGCTCAACCTTTGCAAGGCTGCTGATTTAATCCATCTAGTAATACATCTCTGGGAAGCTGTAGTCCAGTAATCTTCATAGCGTGTCTTGTAACTGCATGCCACTGTATTAGCCAGTGCTTTAAACTAGTTAAGTAAGCATTCTATAGCCAGACATGACAAGTGTGGCTGTGTGTGTTCCTTTGTCAGTGTAGAGAGCAATGCTTTTTGAGTCTATTCACAGACACTACATCCTCCAATGGTCCACTTTGACAAGTGTGCCGATGTCATCAACTGTGAAAAACACCTTTGGGCAAGTGATAGGCCAGTAATCTACGTGGCGAGTGATGTAACTGTGCACTACTGTAGTTTGATAAACTAGTTAAGTAGGAATTCTAACCTCAGCCTTGGCAACTGTGTTTGTGTCTGCCTATGTAGAAAGTAATGTTTTTTAGGGTAGACATACCCCCTACAATTTAAATGCTCTCCCTTGGTAAGACTGCTGATGTCATCTACCCCAAAATACACCTCTGGGACAGTTGTCACCAAGTAATCTCTGTAGTGTGTGCCATAACTGCATACTGCTGTAGTGTGTTCTGAACCACATTACAGCACTACTGCATACTGCTGTAGTGTGGTTCAGAACTCTGGTAGGGTTCTATACCCACCCACAGCAGTTCTGGATGTTTTGTGTGTGTTTCAATGTCTGTGTAGGGAGTTATGCATTAGAGGCTAGACACACTCAGTACATTTTAAATGCCATACTTTGGCAACCTGCTGATGTCAGCCAATGTGTTATACACTTTTGGGGAAGGAGTCTTTCAGTAATCCCTGTGGTGTGTCCTATAACAGCTTCATGCTGTAGTGTGTTATAGATGCCTGTTAGGGGTTCTATAACTGCACAAGTCAGTTGTGGATGTTTTGTGTGTGTGTTCCACTGTCTGTGTTGGGAGCAATGCATGTTAGGCTAGTCACACACTCAGTACATGTCAAATGCCCTACTTTATAACTCCGAACCAAAGAAAACCAATGACAGTCCCAGTCACAGAAATATGCACTGAACACGAAGATATGACCACTTTCCTTTCATTTAAATGTTAAAATAACAACAAGAACTGGTTGAGCGCTTTCATCTACTATAGTAGATTTCATCAGAACCATTACTAACAGCCATTATCCTCTTTATATATGATCCTAAACCTTTCAAAATTATACAAATTGATTAATTGAATAATTTAATTAAGTTAATTAAAATTTAAAGTGCTCAGTGCATGATTCCCCAATATCTACCTATCACTTATTTCTTTTCTTTTTTGTCTTAATTAAAACTTGTGTTTAAACTGTTCATCAAACATAATTAATATATAAAAACCCAATAATACATGTTTGCTAAAGATACAATCAGTTAACACAATATATACAGTTATACATACAAAGTATTAAAAATATTAAAAATCTAGAATATCTGATATTTATAATGTTATAAATGTACAGTCCCCAATAATGACCTGAGCTATCATTACTTCTAACTTGGCTTATATGAGTATTCCTCGTGTTTACTCTCACCTATACTTCTCTAATACTGACCTAATAGATATAGTATCATTAAGCCCTGGAAATTCAGAAGCATTGAGCTTAATTTGCCATCTTGTTTCCTTTTCTCTCAATGATAATTTTATATTCCCACCCCTAGGATTAGGTTTAATAGATTCTAATATACCAAAATCAAAGGAGCTACAGCTACTATTGCCGTTAAGATGTCTCCATAATGCATTATTTGTATCCTGTCTTTTTATCCTGTAGTAATGCTCATATATTCTATTCCTCAGACATCTAACGGTCATCCCTACATAATAGCATGGACATTTTGTGCACTTTGCCAGATGCACCACATGTGTTGTCCTACAATTACCTTTTCGAAACCTTATAATTGTACTTTGGGGATCTTCCAGAGTAATACTTGTGACTGGTATGATGTATTTACACTGATTACACCTCCCACATCTGGTTGTTCCCCTGTCCAGTTGATTACAACCCATACTCTTTTTCATCCCAAATCTTGTCTTAAGATAGTTACCATTTCTAAATACAAATTTTGGTCCATCTCCCACTGTCTTATAAACACCATCGTCTGTTTTTAAAATGTTCCAGTTATTCCGGATTATGTTTTTGATGCCATTCACCTCTGGTGCATATTGTATTATACATGCTCTAATAAAATCATTTGTGTCCAAGGGTCTATTTTGTCCTAATACACCTCTATTCGCTCCGCCTAATATTGGCTTATATTTTTTCCCCCATTCTTTCTTAATGTATTCTGTGATGTCCATAATAATTTCCTTCGGATATCCTCTTGCCTCAAACATTTTTCCTATATTATCCATTTCTAACACCATATCAGAGTACTGGGAGGTCATTCTGGCGGCTCGAATACATTGCCCTTTTATTATACTCCTCTTTTGGTGTAGGGGATGACAGCCTGTAAACTCTAAATAATCATTACTAAAAGTTTCTTTCCTATATAAATTGGACTTAAATCCATGGTCACCTATTGTAATTCTAGTGTCCAAAAATGCTATGCTCTTTTTGTCCATGTTAAATGTAAACCGTAAATAATTACATCTGGTATTGAGATAGGTTATAAATTCATTAATAGTACTTTCGTTTCCCCTCCACACTACAAAAACATCGTCCAAAAATCTTAAATAACATGCCATGTGAGATTTCCATTTACTTGATAAAATGAATTCTTCCTCCCAATTTAAGAGGAATAGATTGGCATACATGGGTGCACAAGCAGCCCCCATTGCTACTCCTTTACTTTGCTTGTAGTATTCCCCTTGAAACATAATATAATTGTGAGTCAAAACTACCTACATAAAGTCCATTACTAGACTTATTTTATCCCATTCCATGTCACTATATTTCTGTATACTATTTTGGAATCTGGTTAGTCTTTCCTCTAAGGGGATGCTGGAAAAAAGGTCGACAACATCGATAGTAATTAATGTGCAGTCATCAGTGATATATTGATTATCCAATCTCCCTAGAAAATCCCACAAATCCTTCACAATATGACCAATCCAAACCAATGGTTTTTAACCAGCCATCCACTACTTTACCGAATGGAAAAGTTTTGGATTTACTCCCCGATATGATGGGTCGAAAAGGAGGTTCTGATATATTTTTGTGGACTTTCGGAATTCCAACTATAGTACTAATAATGGGTGAATCTTCCTTTAAAAATTCATATAAACTAATGTTAATTCTGTTATCTAATAACATTTCTTCTAAAATTAAATCCACTTTATGATATCCAATGTTAACTTCATTAATAGATGTGACCTCATAATTACCTGAATTAAATAATATACTATTAATTTTCTTATTATATTCATCGACGTCGTATATTACCACTCCCCCTCCCTTATCGGGCTTCATTATTCTAATATTATTACTGGCCTGAATTTGTTTCATTATTTCATATTCTTTATAACATAAATTGTGTTGATGTTTTGTACCTTTATTCATATATTTATATAACTCATTGAGAACAACTTTTTCATATATAGCCAAGGTATTGTTTAGGGGGGGTGTAAATGTGCATTTTTTCTTAAATTCATCCTTTTCTATTATATTTTTCCCTTTAAAATATACAGCTAAATTTAACTTCCTTAAAAATTTTTTAAAATCTATAATATAATCCACTATATTACCACTGTTGTTAGGGATATATTTCATTCCTTTAGATAACAGTTTAAAAAATTCCTTGGTTAATTTAATCTGTGTGTAGTTATATATGCTAAAGTCACCCATACTGTAGTGTACATCACTATGTTGTATAATTTCATCATTTGTAATAATCTTTTTATTCACATGTAATTCCTTGTTCTTCCCCAACTGTTTCCTTGCCAGCTTTCTCGTCTCCTGTTCCACTTGTTGTTTTGGTCTCTCCATTTGCTTCCTCCTAAAAAACCTTTTGTATTATAAAACCACCCTTTTCTCCCAGTATTGTGTGTGTAATGTTTTCCTTCATTCCCTTCATTTATCAATTCATTTCTATCATCATAATTCGTATTTCTTACGTTAGTACTAAACTTATACGCTTCACCCTTTTCATACTGTTGTAAATCTCTCCTCAATTTTCTACATTTTCTCTCATACTGTTTATTAATTTGATTTTCTACCCAAGTGAATCGTGCATTAAAACACATTTCAAATTCATCAAATAGTAAGTCATTAGTAATAATTTGATCTAAACGTTCAATTTCAGACAGGAGACTACAAATTTTTCTATCATTGCATGATATTATGAATTTCATAAACGTAAAACCAAATTCATTAAACATTTTTGTACATTCATTCACCTTCTCGTCATCCATCTCTATACCCATAGGCCATTTGTAAAATCTCAGGCCCATGGGAACAACATTAGTATCCAGACATTTCTTTAAATATGTATTATCTAACTGGACACTTTTTAATACCTTGAGTTTTTTACCAAAATCATAAATAATGTCCTTAAGCATTTTATTGTCCACATTATCATTATCAGTCTCAACATTTTCAGTTACTTTCTTTTTGTTACCATTAAAATCATAGCCGATTGCTAAAAAGTTGGCAGTGTTATATCTTTTTTGTTTTTCATTGTAGGAATGCATAATGTTGGTTTGAACAGTACCTTTAGCCATTGCTTGTCCCGCCATTGCGTAAGTCCTCTTCGGTACCGTCCGTTTTGGTCTCGCTCCAGAGATGTTATAATCGTCCTCTGACCCTTCTCCAAACGTGAAATTACCATTTCCTTCCCCTATATTCCACTTGGATCCATTAGATGCCCGTACTGCACCTGGCATTCCTTCACCCTGACCGTTAGGCACTGAGCGTGTCGACTCACTGACTTCCTGCTTACGCGGTGACGCTCTCCTTGAATCATCCCTTCCTTTCGTACCTCGACTACCCGTCTGACTGACAAGCTCTAGCAACCGGGTTAACTATCCTTTCATAACTGCCATCTCGGATTGCATCCTATGGATATCGTCTCTCCTCGGCGAAAATATTGATGGTAGTTCATCAAGGGAATCCATCTCCTCGCACGACACAGAAAAAATATCACTCGACTGGTCAGACCAACTGTATAACTCCGAACCAAACAAAACCAATGACAGTCCCAGTCACAGAAATATGCACTGAACACGAAGATATGACCACTTTCCTTTTATTTAAATGTTAAAATAACAACAAGAACTGGTTGAGCGCTTTCATCTACTATAGTAGATTTCATCAGAACCATTACTAACAGCCATTATCCTCTTTATATATGGTCCTAAACCTTTCAAAATTATACAAATTGATTGAATAATTTAATTAAGTTAATTTAAATTTATAGTGCTCAGTGCATGATTCTCCAATATCTACCTATCACTTATTTCTTTTCTTTTTTGTCTTAATTAAAACTTGTGTTTAAACTGTTCATCAAACATAATTGATATATAAAAACCCAATAATACATGTTTGCTAAAGATACAGTCAATTTGTATAATTTTGAAAGGTTTAGGACCATATATAAAGAGGATAATGGCTGTTAGTAATGGTTCTGATGAAATCTACTATAGTAGATGAAAGCGCTCAACCAGTTCTTGTTGTTATTTTAACATTTAAATAAAAGGAAAGTGGTCATATCTTCGTGTTCAGTGCATATTTCTGTGACGGGGACTGTCATTGGTTTTGTTTGGTTCGGAGTTATACAGTTGGTCTGACCAGTCGAGTGATATTTTTAAATGCCCTACTTTGGCAATCCTGCTGATGCCAGCCAATGTGATATACACCTTTGGGGAAAGAGTATTGCAGTAATCACCATGGCATGTACTGTGACTGAAAAGTGCTGTAGTGTAATAAACTACATAGGTGGGGGTTCTACTCTCTCAGACATGACAGGTGTGTGTGTGTGTGTGTGTTTGTACCTCCTATCCTGTGTGGAGACCAGTGTGCGTGTGTGACACCTGGGCCCAATGTGTCACTGGTTTTGCAAATTTCTTATATGATGGCCCTAGTACATATCACAATGTCCACTGTACAGGGATAACAGCTGTGAAATAGCCAAGAGGCTGGGGTGCATATCCATACCCATACATGCGACATCAAGGCCAGGCAATCACAGTTAGCAACCCCAATATTACCCAGAGCACACACTCAACCCATGTCTCTTACACACACATATGGAGAGGCAACAGCCAATATGTGTGTAGTACACTGCATATTGGCGACTGATAGTAACTATGGTGTGAATGCAGTGACCTACAGAGGCCATGGCACCCTATCCATCAGTACAATAGGCACATAATTGCAGACAGTGCACCTTCAGTATGTTTCCCACAGGGCACCTGCAACAACTGTGGTTCCATCAAATGTGATCCACAAAGGACATACCATGCCTTACACACATGCCCTGTATGGACAGATGCCACTGACACCAGGGAATACCTGTAGCATGCTATCAATGTCGGTGCAGGGTAAACTTACTGTCCATTACCTGGCCCCACCACCTGAGGGCGGGACTGTCACATCTGATGATAACATTCTGTGTACACAACATGGGCCAGGCAAACCAGGTACACTTCCACATGCCACTGTACATGAATGTAGAATGTGTGCACATCCCAAACACCATCCATGTCATGGTGTATAGAACACATACATGGCAAGCATTGCACAGCACTGGTCATGCACAATAGTAACCCAGGTGACTGGATAGTGAATACTATACCCACTTGTGTGGGCCATTCTGGCCTCTACACCCCTTAGCCATAATGCAGACCATTCTCATGTGGCCTGATGCCAAGGTATACCCCTTACCTAGCCTTGTACAGCTGACTGGCACCACCAACCACTACACACCTGTGAAGCAATGCACACATGCACGCCGGTACTAGCACCCTGTGTCTATGTGTATGGTGTATGATGCTTCCAACCACATTCACACCCAGTACTACTCCCAATGGCTAGCTTTAAGCATGCTCTCTAATGTTATACACTGTCACATACCCTTTGACCATAGAACCCCAGGATAACCCCTGTGGGACAATTGATACCTATGCATTATTATATTGTGGCAAAGTGACTGGTTAGGAAGTATATTTTTTACCCTGTCAAGTGTGGCAATGTGTATGAGTCCCTTAGAGAGTGTGGCTGTGTTGACGCTGACACCTGTTCATGTGGACAGGCTCATGTGCTACACCTACTGTATCGCAGCAGTGTTGCAGATGTCACTCACCAGCACATATACGTCTGCACAGCTCACCAACATGTAAGCTATGTGGCACATGCATATACAAGTGATAGCTATGCATAGTCAGTCATGTGTTTGAAACCCCGTACTGGTAAGTGTGTGACACAAACATGCTTAAGTTTTACTCACCAACACCTTCCCTGACATACTTTGTCTCTGTCTCTCCCTCTCACACCCTTTCTGGTGGATGTGGGATGTACACCTGCTTTGCTAGGCAGCAGCTTGTGTTTTGTAAGTGATGGTCATAATCAGCTGATTGCCTCTTCACTGATTTCAGTCCTCCTCTAGCTGAGTGCATGTGAAACAGCTGTGGTAACATTCCCATAGTCAGTTGCATGGAAGCACAATCCAATATCTAGGAACATCATGTTGGCATTGGCCCTTTGCATCCACTGTGGGCAGGAAATAGATCTGTTGTTTGGGGAACAGCATCTCAGATGAATTGGGGATTTACCTCTAAGAACTTACACTGTGGAAACAGGGCAACACATAGGCGAGGGATGTGCCTGACCTGACTACAGACTGTAAGTGCTGCTATACTGCATGTGGAGTAATGTTGGTTTAAAAGTGTGTGTGTGTGTGGATATGGCTGTCCTACATGTTGTAATATCTGCCATGTCTGTTCTATGTTTATGAGGAATCTGCATCTGCAGGGTCGTCTGCAGACTGGGCACTGTGCTGTGCCCTTGGTGTCATGTGTTACCCACAGAGCACATATCTGTGAACTGCAGAAGGTAGTGTGAGGATTTCAGTCTGTAGATGGTGAAAGCCGTGACACTTACTAACTTCATATCCGTCATTGGATACATGTTGCAACAAACCCTGTTATGACAGTACATATATGAGGTTAGTACAGCAACATGTCAATACTGGCCCTGTATATGTGCTTCCAGCCACAACTCTGTCAACCTTTGTACATATGTTGTGCATTAAGAGGTGCAAATGTGCTGTACACCATCATTAGTGTCATCATATCTGATAGCAAACCAGGGAGATATCAGACTGCTGCACATGTTATGTACAGTATGGGTAATATTTGACAACATTACCAAGACATTCTGTGGTCGTTTGTACAATACGGAGGTCTGTGTAACTATGGTGAATGTCGACAGTGTGTGTATTGTGAATATGTTCTTTAGCCTGTGTACAGACTGTGGTATATGTCATTGTTATAGGTTTCATCCTATCTGATGTTACATGCTGCTCCACTGTATGTTACTATATTGGTTTACATGTTTGTAGGGTCATACACACACATGTCCCATAACATAGACAGACAGCAGACCATAAAGTGTAGCAGCCCAGTATATGTAGGGTTAGTCTGTGAGTGGCACATATGAGGATGGTGTTGAACAGATAGTCCATATACTGTACTTTTATGATAGCTTACCATATGTGGCTGTGGCAGTGTTCACATTGGATGTGGTTATGCACCGTCACACAGGTGTTTCTTACCCTGTGGTGTGACATGCTTGCAGAGCCTGTTATATATGCAGGTACATGTGCATTCCCCCATAGGAGATGTTGGCCAATGTTGAGCCAGTCTCCCTGTAGCCTGCACAGTGCATTGTTACATGTCTACAGCTTAGTGTACTTATCCAGTGAGATGTCATGAAGATACTTGCTGGATGTACTGCTGCCGGGTCTCCCTTAACAGTCATGTATGTCAGACAGAGCAGTGGGATGCTGTACAGATGTATGTCAATATCTAGTGGGTAGTATGTGGCCATGGCACACCTGTACCAGCGGTTATTATGTGTCAGGCCAGACAGGGGTGTGTGAATGCATAACCTATGGTGGCATATGTATACCAGTCATTATGTGTTATACCCATCTACATAGCTGTTAACATCCATATTGTCATGCATGGTACACATGTTTAGCACTAAGGGGTTCTGTGTATACCTCTGGACTGTAAAGAGTGTTTCAGAATGTCCACATATATTGGCCAATATCTGTGCTGCAGTCCACGGGGGCATTACATGCTAGCAGTGGTACTTTACCAGGATGTCCTTAGGATGTCTGTCAGTAGCCAATGGCACATATGTGGAAAGCAGATGTGACCTCCCGCACACACCATGTCTGTGAAGACAATCCCAATTACAGTAGCAATAGTCTGCCAATATACCTGCTATATATACCTGACATCCACTTGCACTATGATGTTGGGACTATAGGGGCTGGGGTAGGTCTACACTCCATGTCCAGGACATATGGCGAGAACATCTGTACATATAATCATCCATATATATATATATATATATATATATATATATATATATATATATATATATATATATATATATATATATCTGTATATCTATCTATATATATATATATATATATATATATATATATATATATATATATATATATATATATATATATATATATATATATATATATATATATATATATATATTGACATATATAGATGGGTATGTATATGTACATAGCTATACATATACACACCCAGATATATACATATACAGAGCAATAGATGTCTACACATATACAGATAGTGATACATATGCACATATACATATGGATATCTACAGATATATCAACAGTAGTAGGTATATTGGTATATATATATATATGTATGCACATATAGTCATATATATATATATATATATATATATATATATATATATATATATATATATATATATATACCAACATAACTAGGCATATCTGTCCACATAAGATGTGCATACATATATAGCTATATACACATATATCTATATCTACATATACTTATACCTATATATATATATATATATATATATATATATATATATATATATATATATATATATATACACACACATAAATATATATATATATATATATATATATATATATATATATATATATATATATATATACATATATATACACATATGTATAGATGAATATATGTATAGATATGTATACATATGTACATACGAAGAGGTGTACACGTGGCCATATATATGTAGCACTATACAGATGTGTATACAGACATATGTATGTGTATACCTGTGTATGTACATGTAGACATCTATACACCTATTTGTACACAACCATATACCTGTCTTGAGTAAACATCACGGTTGCGTATACCCTCCCACATGTATCCCACCGTATGTATCTACTATGTGTACATTATGATAAAGCAACATATGTGATGCAACAGTCATATTAATGACACGGACTACACAATCTAGGATGTAAAGGCAAGTGTTCAATACCACTCAGTTTGGATAATGACAGCTAAATTGATAACATAACAGCTGTCTGCACAGTGGTCATGGCATAGTGGTCATGTGTTGTGACTTCAGTGTAAAGGGCCCTGAGTTCATGACCTGCAAGGACTGCTCATTTTGTTGCTGGCCAAAACAAGATCTGTTGGATACAGAGTGGTTAAGGCAGTATTTGGCAAAGTAGGCCACACACGTCAGTATCATGACAATGCTAGGTAGGGGTCTAGTCCCAGTGTTGGCAAGTAACAGTGTGCATGTATGTGGATAGGTCTACATCAGGTTGCAGGGTATACATGCCTCAGCGGGCCACCTGTCCATGTGGCACAGGCAATACCTGGTATAGTAACTTGTGAAATGTGTTCAACTGTATCCCAGATATGTCACTGCCATGTTGTCAATACAGTGAAATAGCCCATTGTGCAATATGACTGCAGATTATCCTCATGCTGACACGTGTACACCTACAACACAATTGTATATCAGTTTAGAGACCACAACCAAGCAGTGTTACTAACAGCTAGATGGCATCATTGCCGGACGGCTACACTACCTGCCAAATATGCCTCACACTCTACACCCTACAACATGTTACACTGCAGGACTGTGGTACACAGGTATACAGTCACCATGTGCATCAGAATCACATCAGCCTGTCCCTGTATCAATGGTATGGATGACAGGGATGTGACACAGGTATCATCATATGCACAAGGCATCCTCGTGCTGACACATTTACACCTATAACACACTTGCATATCAGTTTAGAGACCACAACCAAGCAGTGTTACTAGCAGCTAGAAGGCATCATTGCTGGATGGCTATACTACCTGCCAATTATGCCTCACACTCTACACCCTACAACATGTTACACTGCAGGACTGTGGTACACTGGTGTACAATCACTGGGTGCATCAGAACCATATCAGCCTGTCCCTGGATCGATGGTATGGATGACAGGGATGGGGCACAGGTATCATCATATGCAAAGGGTGTGGTGTTGGTCTGCCAGAGGCTGAGGGTGGGCCATACATTTGACACCATGTGTGTGGATTAGGCGTCTACTCTGGGGACTTGGCTGAGGTTATATGGTGTGTGTAGGTATGAGGTGCCCTAGGTGTGTTTGCATAGTGTGCATGTTCTGCCTTGTGGCTGCCCTACACAGGTGTTTATGGACAGCTGCAGACCATACCTGGCAGGGTGTGCAGTTCACTGCCTCTGGCCACAGACATATGGACTGTGCTTGCCAGAGGTTCAGCGGGCATGTGCAGGTACAGGAGTTGAAGTGCTATTCTCACCTGCTGATGACATTTGCCCACTGGTACCACATCCCTCCTGAGACTGGCCAGGACCAAGTGCACATGGCCTGCTGTGGTGTGCAGTGGATAGCACCCCCCCCCCGCACTGCTGTGGCTGCTACTGCCACTACAGGAGCCCCTTGTTGTCTTAGCATGCCCATGTTGAGTGCCAGCTGTTGATGTTTCTGGGCCACATCCACATGGGCATTGCAACATCCCCACCACATGTCGAAGCATGGACACACCACGGCTGATGAGGGCCATCAGCTCATCATGTCATCTATCTGCTTGCTCATTAGAAGCACGGATGGCAGTCACCACTTCATGGAGGTTGTCACCTACAGTCGCAAGTGCAGCCCTCTACAGCCTAAGGCCCTATCTGATGTAATGCTCAATTCGTGTCTGCACTGCCATTACAGCCTGGAACATGCTTCTGATGGTTGCAGCTATGTTGCCTATGCCAGGGGCATGATGTCCAACAGCCCTACCACGAGTACCCTGGGACATCCATCTATGTGGCAGCCTGCTGGACATCTGACTATGCCTGCTGTGACTGGACACAGTAGGCATGGTTACCACACTTTCCCGTGCACTGCCATTGAACACCAGCTGTCCCTCTGCTATGGCCACTGGTGCTGGGGTGTGTATAGGCACTGTAACTGTGTGCGGGGATGGGGTGGCTAAAAGGGATAAGTCAAATGTTGGAGCAATGTCGGCCCCTGACAACCCCACCTGTGCCTCATCATTATCATCATCATCATAATTTGTGTCTGTATGGACACCTACATCAGATTGGGTGCAGGAGGGACCCTGATCCACCTCGCCATCTGTGGGGGAAAACAATAACTGCACTTTAGAACCTGTACAGCATTGATTAACAGTACACACTCACACACACACACACACACACACACACACACACACACACACACACACACACACACACACACACACACACACACAGACACACACACACACACACACACAACACACACATCTCCGTAATACCTAACTGTCCATGCCATTATAGACAGCCCCACATATATGTCCATGCGTTACCCCATCCTGCATCACACTTGTTAACATACACACATTGCTACCACTCATTAACATCATAGTCCTCTAAATACCCACACAAGCAGCCACAACACAAGGCCTGTTGGTACATTACCTGCCTGACCTGTGTGTAGTGGGGTAACATGGCCTTAATGCTGTCATTCAGTATGCACCCTCTGTATTGCCAGAATGATATGCATGGCCCCTATATGTGTGTGGGCTAATATGTTGTACCCATGATAGCTCCCACTGGTGTGTCATGTGTATGCAATGCTCAGTACATGCCTGATATGCTGCTCCATCAGCCCACCATGTGTCAGCTGTAATATGTGGATACACTCCCTGGTGTTGACTATTACTTCCCTAATGCATCTGTAGAGCTGCATTCGTGGGCTGTAGGTGACCTCTCCGCTGACAGCAATATTAAGTGTGTACCTGGGGTCTACCTTCCCTCTGGATGCCTGTTCCAAGCTACAGGCCATATTATACTATTTGCTGTCCTGTGAGTACATGACAGTTATTCCTGGTGTGCAATGTGGCACTCCATGTCCATGTACTGCACAATCTCAAAGGGGGGGTACAGTCATATGAACACCCCACAATCACATACGTACATACATGGCCACACAAACAAACACACACACATGCACACATGCATCATACATGCATCTATCTCCCACCATTTTGCCAGAGTGACCCTGCAGGCAAACTACCTAACCACCAGGATGCACACACACACACACACACACACACACACACACACACACACACACACACACACACACACACACACACACACACACACACACAACAAGCACATACAGGTGAGGTTGCACAATGATCATACACACAGTCCTACACTTACCCATCTGCCAACATGCAGAACATATGGTACAGAACAACATGCAGTTCAGCTATACTCACACCATGCTAGCAGTGGTATACATATGTATGATGCATGTGCTGTGACTAGGTGATGCCCCTTCCCCTGGATACCTCTGCACCCATGTACACATTATTGCTGTGCACCTGTTCTGCACCTTGCCATGTACTGTGCACCACAACTCACAGATGTCGAACCCATTGTGGAATGTGTAGTACCATGTCAGTTATGCCAGCTGTACCTCTCACAACCCCTATGTGTTTCAGCAACACATACCTGAGATGATATCTGGACTGTTGTCATTGGTGAATCCTGGATGCCTGATTTACATCTGTCAACATCAATAGATCATGTATGGCCACTGCAGAAATGCTTACACTGATAACCATCAGAGCATACCATGGCTATGGGAGGTGTACACACCTTTATTGCTTTTACACACACGTCCATGATTTGGCATGGGACCACAGCACTTCAGATCTTAGATGTACACACACCTGGTATGTAACATATGTCCTGTACATTCACATGCAGTGTCTACAGATTGTGTTAGGTGTGCGGCTGCTGACCACAATGCATACACATCATGTGGGGATATGTGTGCACACCCTTATCATGATGGTTTATCACACCTCTTGTTGTGTGTACTACAGCAGTAATTGCTCATGGCAGGGGTATACCAGCATGGGCCTTCAGCAATTGCCAGTGTATGTTCAGCCTACCCTACACATGTCCCCCTATTCTGCATGATTGCAAGGTCTACTCATGTGCACATCCCATGGTGTTCACACAATGCCATCATTATTGCAGTATGGGTAGGGTTATGGCTGCCACAGGTCCCGGACCTGACTATATGCAGATAGAGCCATTTCTATCAACCTTAGGATCTCTGCTGCAGTCCACTGGTGTTTCATGCTGAGAGCCCCACCTCAGTATTTATTCAATTATAAAGGAATTCCCAATACTATTCTAGCATGTCCAAAGGTCAGTTGTCAATCTCCTCTCCGGTCCAGCTGGTGAATCTGGAAATCTTGAGACAATGTTACAACTGTCTCATGTACACAGACAACCCTCTCCTCCTCCCAATAAATTCCAACACATGTAAGAGATGCAACCATATAGCCAAACTGGAGGTTAAGCTCTCTCAACTCAGTACTGGCGTAACCAGTCAGGAGGAGAAGGAAACCACACTCACTACAATTTCAGTCTCACATAGACCTACCACAACAGCAAACCAAACACATAAACACACAAAAACATACTCGGAGGCTCTAAATAAAAATCTGCCTAAGCAGCAGAGACCTCCAAAGCAGACACCCAAGCAACCACTACCCCAAAATAAAACACGTGTAACACATAGCTCACAAAGCCAGTGTGCCAAACAGTCACAGCCCTTAAGGCTAAACAACACACCTGATACATTTGTAATAGGTGACTCTATCATCAGGCACACTGATGTCCCGCTCACCAGGCTGAACAAGGAGAAGGTCACGGTGAGCTGCCCGTCGGGCGCTAGGATCTGCCACATAACACAAGCACTCAGGTCACTCCAAGGCAAGTACAAATATGACTCAGTCATTGTCCATGCTGGTGTGAATGACCTGAGACGTATCTCCCTGGACTACATGAAAAGAGACATAGAGGAGCTCTCTGAGCATGTATCCCAGGCCGGTATGACCCTGACCTTGAGTAGCTTCTTATCCTCACCAAGAAAGATGCCACAATATGAAGACAAGATGATCAATTTCAACAATTGCCTTAAGTATTGGTGGCATTCAAAGGGGATCCAATGCCTGTCAGCCTGGGATGACATGCTCGACAAGCCACGATGCTTCGCTAGGGATGAGTTGCACCTGTCACCCCTGGGCTTTCGGATATTGGCAAACGCTCTTGCTACCCCCATAGTGCCTTTTTTAGGCAAGGCTGAAAAGACAAACCAACCTCCATAGGTATCACAAGGGATAAGAAACTAAGAGTAATGCTACTCAACGTCAGAAGTCTAAACCTCAAGATGCACGCACTCAAAACTCTCCTTAGCATGGAGAGCATCCATATCTGTGCAGTAACAGAAACCTGGTTCAAGGCTCCCAAGAGCACCCCAGCACTACCAGGTTATACCTCATACCATGCTTTTCGGTCCCAAAACTTGGACCGAACCACAAAAAGAGGGGGAGTATCAATATTCGTCAAAGATACCCACACCTCCAGGTTGGTGGCACAGCACGAAGCATCAGAGACTATCCATGTGCAACTAACAGTGGGTAAAACTGCCTTCCAGTTTATAGCCTGCTACAGACCACCCTCCCAAACCCAGGAACCCCACTCGGCCTTCCTGAGAACACTGGAAAATATGAAGATCTCTCCAAACACCATTATATTGGGCGACTTCAACTACCCAAACATAGACTGGGAGCATTACTCTAGCTCCAACACCCTAGCTCAAAGGTTCATAGAATTTATAAACTCAAATGTTATGGAACAACTTGTTACCATTCCCACAAGAGGGGAAAACATACTGGACCTGATCATCACCAGCATGGGGACTTTATGCTCAAGACCAGAAGTGTATCCCTCACAGGTAAGATCAGACCATAAACTAATCTCACTGGATATTCACATCTCGACCCCACCCCCTGCCCAGAAAACCACAGTGAAAAACTTCTCTAAAGCAAATTTCACACTCCTCAAAACCGAGGTGGAATCCTTCGAAGCCCCCGGGCCTGTGGAAAATACGGCCCAGACCGCAGAATCCTTTATAAACGCATTCTATGAACACCTTCAGGAATGCATGGATCATGCAATCCCAAATAAAACCAAGACCCAATCCTCCAAAGGCAGACGTCCTGTCTGGTGGACCCCAGCCATAAACAAACTATACAATAGAAGGAGGAAGCTACTACATGATAGAGCAAAATCCCAAAAAGGGAAGGCATCTCTGATCAGTATTAGCAAAAAACTACGGGCACTCATAAAATCGTCTAAGGCCAGCTTCGAGAGAAAAATTGCACAGGACACTAAGGATAATAACAAGGCTTTCTTTAGTTATGTTAGGAACCTGGGTGGGAATTCCCAGATATGCTCAGAATTATTCCAAAATGACAAAAAATACACCGAACCCACAGACATTGCCAACATCCTAGCTGACAGGTTCAGAGCAACCCCCCCCATCCCCACCAACAGGGCAAATATCTATCCCAGCAGAGTGCTGCCCCCCTGACATCTCAGATGCTCAGGTAAGAGCCGCCCTCTCCAAAGCAAAAAACACAGCATCAGTGGGACCAGACGGTGTCCCGGGCTGCGTCCTACATGAACTCCAAGAAGAGCTAAACCCAAACATAAAACTACTGTTCAATCTCAGCCTTACTACAGGATATGTACCCAAAGAGTGGTGTACAGCAACAGTGGTCCCTCTCCACAAAGGTGGTGCCTCAATGGATCCTGGAAACTATCGCCCCATAAGCCTGACTAGCTTGGTCTGCGAAGCTATGAAAAGGATCATCATGGACCTCATAAATAAAGATATTGGGGACCTACACACACTGGATCCTACCCAGTTTGGCTTTGTTAAGGGCAGATCCTGCCTCTTAAACCTGGTCGGTTTCTTTGAAACAGTCATCAAGGCCATTGACGAGGAGAAGGTGGTCCACACAGCCTACCTGGACCTCGCAAAAGCCTTCGATACAATACCCCACTCTGGCATTATAGATAAGCTCACCAGCTTAAATATAAACCCCTATGTCACTAGATGGGTTGCAAACTGGCTCAAGGACAGAACCCACATGGTTAGAATTGCTGGTGCCATGTCAGACTCCAAACCAGTTACAAGTGGCGTCCCACAAGGCTCAGTCCTGGGACCTCTCTTGTTCGGTATATATTTCTCGGAGGTACAGGCCAACACGGAAGGACTGTGGCTGACCAAGTTCGCAGATGACTGCAAACTGGGCACCATAATCGACTCTCCAGCTGACACAAGCATCCTCCAAAAGGGCCTCATAGAAACAGACAACTGGTGCCAGAGCCATGGCCTCAAGCTAAACGCCAAAAGTGTATAGTCATCCCCTTTGGCAAAAACAAAGTGCCCACAAATTACCACATAGGTGGTAATCCATTAAGTACAGAAGAAGTAATTAGGGACCTGGGGACCCAAGTTGATAGCAATCTCTCATTTGACAACCATGTGGCCAAAGTGGTTAGAAAAACATTTTATATAGCCCACCTAATCATGAAGGGATTCACATCTAGATCAGGGGAGGTCATCATGCCTCTTTACTCATCCCTCATCAGGTCCATAATTGAGTACAATGCCCCTTTTGGGATGTACCTTACCAGACACCTGCAGCAACTGGAAAGACCCGAAAAGTACCTCACCAAGAGGATCAAAGGGCTCAAACAGATGCCATATGCTGCCCGTTAAAGAAACTCCAGCTCTACTCAGTGGCATACCACCTGCTCAGAGGCGATCTGTGCCTGACGTATAAAGCCATGTCCAACCCGGAATTAATGGACATGCTGCATCTCAGAACATACAAATCCCATCGAGCTACGTGCTCGAGAGACTTGAACCTCAGCACTGAAATAAATAGGACATGCTGGAGGGACAGATTCATAACCCAGAGGCTCCCTTCACTCTGGAATAAAATCCCAGTCCAGGTTAGGCAGAGTCCCTCATTGACTCTCTTCAAGAGGAATCTTGATGAGTGGATGGGAGATCGTAGGTTTACCCCGGGTATCACTTCTGTGTCACTGTTAGACAGAGGCACAGTATACTAACCTCAAAAAGGGCATAACAAAATTAATTTAAAATGGGTGGCGAAAGCCAAACACACTCTGGCTAGGCTTATAAATGCCCTAGGGCGGATAGCCTAGTATGAACCTATGAACCTGTGACAGGTAAGCCCTACACATATGTGTCAGTTTGCAGTGTCCCATACACTGTACATCACATATTGCAGCTTAGACCCAGCTGATAATGTGGACTACTGTAATGCCATATGTCATAGTGTATCTCAGCAGCAGTTGGCATTGCCCTACAGGTATGTACATTGGTGTTGCACTGTATATGGTTGTTGTCCAGAACATGTCGGTACTGTAGGCCATGTCTACCAATAGTATGCTATTCTATGTAGACACATTCCGTAATAACAGGATGTTAGTTGTCATGCAGGTGTGTGACATACACTTTCAATACCCCATCATGTTTGCCCATGTGAGACCATGCATTTCACAGCAACAATACATGCACATGTACAGCATGCATTCAGGGTAGGTGTGTTAGATGTGTGCATGGAATATAACATCACCATTACATGTCCATTGTGTTGGCATGCATCTACATAAGACATACTCACCAGCTTCAGGCTGCTGCCTTGCTGTTACCCCGGAGGGGCCTACATAAATGGGTGAGAGATGCAATGTCAGTGGCCACAGCTGTGGCACTGCTACAGGATGGGTGCAGTACTACCATACATCAACCATAAATTCACACAGTACTACCACATCTGAACATCATTTTATCATTACAATGCAGCAGCACAATAATTGTATGACATATCAGATATGCATGATCTACCTGTACCACTGTGGATATTTACACAACAGTGGTCTACTGATGTGCCCTGTGTCCTTACCTGCATGCTCCTTGGCTGTTGTGTGGGTGATACCCACTTCCATGAAGGGGTCCAGTGGTTGATGGTGTTCTGGATGGGCAGGTGCTACAAGGCTGGCCAGGAGCTCCTCCACACATGTCGGGGGATGAGATCATTCCACAGAGTGGTTTGCTCCTGCTGTTCTTGTGCTGTCCTGCCAAACAGGATCTGGTAGTGCATCCTGTTGGTGGCCAGAGGTGTGCCTATCATTTTTTCTCTGTCCACCACACAGGTCCTGTGTCAGATATGTCACTGGCAGTGTGTGTGTGTTAAGTGTTATCAGTACATGGCTACATCCATTTATGTTTCTAACCTCAATTCCCTGGCCAAGAATAGGTTGCAGACTATCCTGTAATACCAGCAACTTGCATAGTGTATGGTAACAGTTTCCCACATATGTGCCTGTGTTACAGCCTCTGTCCTCCACCTAAATACCATGCTTTGCACATATGACATGCTGTCATGGGTTGTTCTGTAGTCAGCTGTGTGTATATCACACTGCCATTGCTGCCATCAGTCCACTGTGGAGAATACAACAGCAGTGCTGGGGCAATATATGTGTGGGCTGCACCAAAACAATACATGTGTGCCCTTACGCACTCCAGAGGCCAATGTATGTAACAGTGGTATATGGGCCTGTAGTACTGAGTCTAGGGGGATGCACCATAACTGACCTAGGTTGTTACAAAATGTGGGTGTATCAGGGGTGAGCTGCCTTAAGGTATCTGTATGTACATTACTGTATACTTCACCTATATTTACATTACTCACATATATTGGGTTAATGCAAGCCTATTGCCTCTTGCCATACAAGACTGTTCTGTTTGTTAGTGTGCTTGTGATGGTGTCAGTTATGCCTTGTTATGTAACAGTTACATCCCATTTGGTCAACTGAAGTCTTCAACACCTTGTGAGTTTGTACAGAGTGTAGATGGAGGCTGTTAAACTGTACACCTGTATTACATACTGTTGATTGTTTGGTATCCTGTGGCCCTGTCTGTCTTTACTATTGTACAATATGAAGGCATTGGCCTGGACAGTGACAGTTGTGAACCTTTCCAGGCTACTGTCTTAATATCACTGTTTCACAGTTGCATTACTCTGTTTATATGGATTCCAGTGTCTGCACAGCTATATAACATGGCATATAGAACTGTAATAGTACACAAATAAAGGTTTTCCATTTCTGCAAACCTGTGTGTAGTGTTTTTCCTATGACTTATCTGTGGGTATATGCTGCAGGCAATGGTTGTAATTGTATGGGTGGCCCATACAGTATCCAGTTATTCAGGTGTGAACTGTAGGCATAGTGGCTGTTCCATATTGTGTGCACCTTCTACATATGTATCCTACTGTACATATCTCTGTGTGTGTCTGTGTAGTCACATGTATATATATGTGTGTGTGTGTGTGTGTGTATATATATATATATATATATATATATATATATATATATATATATATATATATCTATATATATATATATATATATATGGTTCTACCTGACATAATCGAAACCACACAACAACGACAACCACATCACCGACACCACATATTCGACAGTCCATAAACACGAAACCACACATAACCGACAAATAACCGGGTACACAAACACGAACCCCATACACTGCACACACCACAATAACAATTAAAACAAAACACAGTCCCGTTCCACAAACCACACACACAACACAAGCACACCAAAATCCTTACAAGCCGACACTAAACCTTACCCTAACCCTAAGGTCCGTCACTATCGCGCACTTACCTACCCGCTCCCTAACCCTAACTCACTTAACCCGCTATATATCCCTAACCTAACCTCAACTCACTTAACCCACCCCTATCGCTCCCCTAACTCACTTAACCCACCCCTATCGCCCCTAACCCTAACTCACTTAACCCACCCCTATCGCCTCTAACCTAACTCACTTAACCCACCCCTATCCCCACAGACCGTCAATCTCCACACTTACCTGACTCAGACAGCCTTTCCCCATGTCGGCATCCACGGCGTTGGTGTTGTGATCCGTCGTGTCGGTCTTCAGCATTGTCGATGTTCTGCCACGGTCTTCTTCGTTTCGATTGTCGGTCTTCTGCGCTGTCGACGAAGTCAGGTAGAACCATATATATATATATATATATATATATATATTTATGTGTGTGTGTATGTATATCTGTATCTGCATATATGTGTCTGTGTATATGTATCCTGGGGATATTGATAGCTTCCATATTTTACATTTCCTAAGAGAGCCACACTGTACTGCATTATATATTACCAATACCAGCCTGACATCATACAGGTGGGTTGTAGTACTGTTTACATGCTGTGCACGTCATGCCAGGTCCTGCTTATGGGATTTGTAACAGTTTAGTGTATTGCATGGCAGACGTGTTTGGCTGTGGTGGGGGGTATGCTTATTCATACATGACGTATATTATTTGGGGAGTCTCAACCCCCATTAATGGTGCATGTGGACATATTTGTATTTGTCAATTAACCATTGCTATCTACAGATGTGTGGCCATATATATATATATATGGGTCTACTTCTAATGGCCGAAAACGCTATAGACCGACAACAAATTCACCGACGTGAAATGACCGACCTTTGAAATACCCGAAAGTGTGCATCCCCGACTTTCGGTAGACCGACTAATTATTACCGACATACGGAAGACCGACTACATCAGTAAATAACTACAAAGATATTATGTGTAACACAAAGATGTTATGTGTAATAGTATAAATACAAGTACTTTGTAGTCCTTGCAAAGTCTTACGTATCCAACATGGCGGAGACGTTACGCGACTTTCCCGGAATCCTGGGAAATACATACAAACCAGTGTTATCCCAAAAAAGTAAACCTATGTTAGAATTGGACGGTTACCTCTATCATCTGGAAAGAAGCAGAGGTAACCGTCAGTATTGGGGATGTAAAGAAAAGCGAGCTCAGACATGTAAAGGTAGAGCGGTAACACTCATAGTTGCAGAAGGACAGCAACTGTTAAAATCTGTTGGCCATGACCACACCGCTGACCCTACAGAGCTGCAGAGGTATACGTTAAACAGTGCTGTTAGAGTACGAGCGAAATACAGTAGAGACAACCCTTGTTCAATAGTAGATGTATCTATGATGTCCACTTCATTGGACGCCGTACAGGCCATCCCTAGTAGAAAGTCACTATTGCAGACGATAGGCAGAGTACGTAGAAAAGAAACTATTGTCAATATGGATGTTACTGTAAATATACATAATGTTGATGTTGACCGGTACCCTTTAAAGTCGGGCGGTTTCATTGCTAAACGTGCTATTGATAAAACAAGCGACACTGTAGTATATGTATTTACTACCATTGCAAACCTAAATGATATTAGTAGTGCTACTATTTGGCTTATGGATGGGACATACTTTACTAAACAGGTCGATTGCCGACAGTTGTATAGTATACATGGCTTCATTAAATGTGGACAGTATAGTAAAGTAGTCCCACTACTTTACGCTATAATGAATAAGAAGTCGCTGAAGTCTTATAATATGCTATGGCACAGTGTTTTTCACTTATTAAACAGTAATGCTCTGGACTGCAATGTACAATTCGTACTATGTGATTTCGAAGTGGCAGCCATTAAGAGTATTAGACTAAATATCAATGGAGCCAAGTCCAAAGGGTGTTTATTTCATTTCGGACAGAACCTATGGAGGAAAGTACAGTCGTTAGGGTTAACTGTATTGTATAATACCAATGCCGCATTTCAATTGCAAGTAAAATCCCTAGTATCATTAGCATTCCTACCAGAGGGTGAAGTTAAGGATGTCTTTGAACAGCTACAGTCCAACTTCCCAGTAGAGGGACGTGAATTATTGAGGTACTTCAATGATTGGTATATACATGGCAAGTTACGAAAGTTTACAACAAGGATGAGAACTACTATCAGATTCCCTCCCTTATTCCCAATATCATTCTGGAATGTGTTTGATCTGAACGATCTAAACCTTCCCCGTACGCAAAATTCTGTCGAAGGGTGGCATAGAAGACTAAAGTGTCTACTAGGAATGAAGAACGTAGATCTACATGTACTCATGCAGGCTTTGGCACATGAGCAGAATCGGGTCGATGAGTTGCGCGTACGGATGTCTTCTGGATTTCCACCATCTCCAAAAAAGCGTAAGCTAATGACTCGACACGAGCAGTTCCAAACTGTTTTGTCTAATAGAGAACACTATAGCGGTGTGGACTTTGTCCGAAGTATTGCAAGGCTTCTCAAATTATAAGCTTGATGTGGTGCAAGGCTTTTGAACTTAGAAGCTTGGTTTGGTGCTGTGATGTAAAGTAGTGCACGTTCCTTTGAATGGTACAGTACGATTGTACTATGTATTGGAATATTTACAGTGACAGCTGCTTACAAACCGTATTTGCTGGGTTTGGAATACATCGCGATGTGTTCGGCATGATTGTATGTGAGAGGAATCACTATGTTTTGCTTTGGTATACCGACTAACTCGTACTTGCTACTGCGCAGGTTTGCAATTGACTATAATGCGTCGATAGCGTTGGATGGAATGCGTTTAATTTACTTTGGAGATTTCGTTATAGTATGCACTACTGCTATGAAAGATTTCGTTATAGTATGCACTACTGCTATGAAACATCACAGTATTTTCTTTCCTTTGCAAGATTACTTTTTCTCTGCACTCCTACTATATTGAAAGTGGCGTTCCGTCATTGTCGGTCAGTTTACTGTCGGGTATTTTGGTTTTCGGTAAAAGCAGCTGTCGGTATTTTCGTGTCGGTGTATTTGTTGTCGGTCTATAGCGTTTTCGGCCATTAGAAGTAGACCCATATATATATATATATATATATATATATATATATATATATATATATATATATATGTATATACACACACACACACACACACACAAATATATATATATATATATATATATATATATATATATATATATATATATATATATATATAGATATCTACATCTATTAATATGTTGTATCTGTTTAGATATTAATATATTTACTCACACACATACATTTACATGTTGGAATACAGTCTCTGTACTGTTGAATGACTGGACTGGTTGATATGTTTTGAATACATCAGGGCTATGTATATCTGACATGGCTTAGTAAATCACTTTGCTTATGGTGTGTGGGGTTCTGTGCTTGAGCCTAGCAGAGGCTGTTTATTTTTTTGCTGGGCAGAGCAAGAACCGTTGGATACAGAGTGGTTAAGGCATGTTTAGTCAGTTGTTAGTGGGTTTGCGCAGAGGTAAGCACTGCTAACCTGCTGTTACATCTGCTTACAGGGTGTCAGCTTCAGATTTGCCTAACCAGTGTAGGCATTGCTTACCGCCACACAAACAGACTTAAGGCCGCTTACTAGTGCTTACATATGCTTATTATTGCTTATTTGTGCTTAAACCTGCTTACTAGTGCCTTATTCATTCTGACACTGATACTTCACATGTGCATTTCTTGCAGTCCTCCAGTTCATAAATATATGTTATTTAATGGGTTTTGCAACAAAACTATTGATTATAACATGCTTTGCCATGTAAAATAGACTGTGCTGCAGTGGGACTCAAACCGGGAATGCCTGCTCATTAGGCAGATGCTGTGCCCACTATACTATTGCTGTGCTGCTTCATTTGCATATATCTTCCATAAATTCATATCCATGGTTCCTTCCCCCACCCCCCGAGCTCCATATTCACAGCAACTATCCATTCTCCAGTTGCTATCCCAGCCATACCACACCTCCACCCATTGCCCTCTCTCCACATCTAGGTATTCATCCTGTATACTGTCTCGAGCCAAGCTTCTTCTTCAGACTCTTCATCCGTTTAGTCCATGAACGTGCAAGCCTTACCTTGTTCATCTTCCGAGACACATATAAACATCAGAGTGGCTCACAATTTTTTTTTCATCCCACCAGGGATGGACCTGTTTTTGTGTCAAAATTAGACTTAGCTGGTCTACACTGTTCCTCCCACTGGTAGCATTCTGCCATGGGTTTGAGGAGCAGTGGTTTGTTCACAAACCTACCTAGCCTCATCTCCCAGTTCTGTGGAACAGATATCCCAGGTATGACATTCTGCTGTATGTGTATCTGCCATGGCTTAGTGGTAATTCACTTTGACTACACTGTACAGGGTCCGGGGTTTGCAACTTGGGAATGCAGATTATTTTGTTGCTGGGTAAGACAAGAGCTGTTGGATACAGAATGACTAAGGCACTTTTAAGCAATTGTGAGCAGGTTTGTGCTGGTTTGCATGAGGGTAAGCAATGCTAACCTCAGGTTACAGCTTCTTACACTCAGTTAGCTTCTACATTGCTTAATAGTTGTAGGCATTGCTTACCACTGCACAGACTGGCTTAAACCTGCTTACTGCTACTTAAAAGTGCTTACTCTCGCTTACCCCCGCACACATTTATTTATTTATTTTATTGACTGGGAAAATCTGACTGGATACTTGTCCATTTTCAGCGGAAGCCCGGGGAGAAAAGATCCACAGTAAAAATCAGCTAATCATTACAAGTAATACAGAAGTATTCACATTCATAGAGAGTAACAGACTTAACATAGCTAAGTAACATATTATTCATGCTTAGTTTAAGTTAAGATATAGGTATTATTCATGCTTAGTTCAAGTTTACATGTCAGGTATGAAGGTTGACAAAGATCAGTTTAAGGTGAAGTTAGATTCAGTCAACAGTTCTGGATAGGAGACACTCAAGTATTCAGGTTAAGATTTAATTATTCCATACTTGCCTGGTAGAGTAGAAGAGAATAGTGAAGGTGTAGGTAGGTAGGTAGGCAGAGGGGGAGAAATTGTAACTGTAGATTAGGTAGTGGGAATAATTGGTAGGGGAGCAATAGGGAAGGTTTAAAGGATGTTGGGATATGTATGCAAGGCAGGAAAAAGAGGTGTTCATTTCAGTAGTTGATGTTGGGGTATAGAGTATAAGGTGGGGGGGGGGTTAGCCAGGTGGTGAGCATGTGCAGATCCAAGAGTGCTTGAGGTGTTCTTTCAAGTGTTTGTTAAATGTGTCCTTTGAGACAGCTGAGGTAATAGATGTGGGTAGGGAGTTCCAGATTTTGCCAATATAGTTGGGGAAGAGGGTGTCACCTGATTTTAACTTTAAACTTTAAAAGAAATGAAAAATGGGTTGATAGGTAAGTAGTGAAAAAAAGGGGCACAAAGAGGGTAAGACAGTAGGGGAAATAGCTAGGGATGTGCAGGAAGGCTGAAGGGAAGGTCCATAGCTGGCCATTTCTTCTACAGCAACAGCTGTGCATATACACTGAATTTGGAGGTAGATTTGGACACTCAAACCCCTGGGTGGGGGTGAGGACAATAATAATAAGTTGTGATGCCAATTAGACCAGATTACATGCCTACACTAGAGAGCTGCAACCATGTGTTATTTGGTGTTATTTAGTGGGTTTTGCAACAACAACATTGGTTATGACATGCTTTGCCATCTAAAATAGACTGTGCTGCAGTGAGACTCAAAACGGGAATGCCTGTTCATTAGGTGACTGCTCTGCCCAATTCACACTATTGCTTACATCCATGAGGTGGTCCAATTAGAACCACTCCATCCAACACCTGCATGCCCTGACCCATAATTTCATACCCATCGTCCCCCCCCCCCGCTCCTCCTCCACAGCGATCATCCTTTCTCCGGGTGCAGGTCGGGTCTAATTACACCACTACACACTGCCCACTCTCCACTTCTCAGGACCCATCATGTACGTTGCCTCGACCCATGGATCATCAGGCTTTCCCAACCTTGTAGTCCAAGAACATATGTGCTCTGCCTTGAGGAATCTGTGTAATGGTGGAAATCCAAATGCCCAAGAATTTTTGGGTTGTCCTGCAAGGGACATTCTTGTCTTTGTTTCTAGATAAGACTTAGTGGGTCCACAATGTTTCCCCCACTGGATGTATCCTGCCTGTGGTTTGGGAAGCAGTGGTTTGTTTACTTTTTTTGTGTGTTTGTATGGTTCACCTGTTTGGCTAGGAGGATATCGGTACATGTTACATGTATATTGATTAAGCCCCCTCACCCCCATTGGCAGTGCCTGTGGTCATATATGTCCTTCTTATGTGCTGTATCATATCATAGATATATATCTGTGTACACACACACACACACACACACACATATATATATATATATATATATTTATATTGCTGTATATATATCTAACGACATATAGATGTATGGCTGTCTGCATATGTATATATCTATATGTGGATATTTGTATATATATATATATATATATATATATATATATATATATATATATATATATATATATACACACACACACACACACACACACACACACACACACACACACACACACACACGCACATCTTTATATTTAGCTACATGTCCTGTAATGTTGAATGGTATTGCTGGATGCTGTGTTTGTGGAAACATCAGGGTTATATATATCTGCGGTGGCATAGTGGTAAATCACATTGGCTGTGGTGTGCAGGCTCTTGGGTTCGAACCTTGCAGGGACTGTTTAAATTGTTGCTGGCCAGAATGAGGTCCATTGGATATGGAGTGGTTGAAGCACTTTTATACAGTTGTCAGCAGGTTTGCGCGACAGTAAACACTGCTATCTTTCGGTGACATCCGCTTACACATGGTTAGCCTCACTATTGCTTACTCTGTGTAAGCACTGCTTCCCATCGTGCATACAGATTTGCAACTGCTTACTCATGCTTATTTATCCTTACTACTGATCTATTTTCGACAGTTACAGTCTACTGGTTCTTGGGGAGGTGGTGGATTTGGCAAGTGTAGCATTCATTACACAGCTTGCTACTCCAGTTCACACATATATGTTATTTATTAGGTTATACAACTAAATATATTGATCATAACAGTGATTTGACATAGAAATGGAATGTACTTCAGTGGGACTCGAACCGGGATTGATTGCTCATGAGGCGAATGCTCTGCCCACTACAATATTGCTGTACTGTTTTATTTGCACATATCCTGCTTTTTATCCTCCTTTTGCTATTTCAGCTGCATTAACCATAGCTAAGCGATGGGCACACCCGCAAAACCTGCAGTTAGCTTTAATTGGAGTTTTAAAATATATAAATGGGTTTCTTCTTTTAATTTATATGTCCTGTTGCTGTTGTACACATGGGGGTCTGTTGGTGGGGATATGAGGACACCTGTGAGCAATCTCACTCATTTCTTAACAGCTTCTGCTGTTCGACATTGCAGGGGCGTGTTTATTCTGAGAGGTCTACTCTCAGACACGCCCCCTGCACTCAGACATGCTCCGTGTAAGCCTAGGAGCTTGGCCGGCGCGCCTTCATTACTATGCATGGTGCTCTGCCATCCTGCCCCTAAATGGGTGTTTCCATGCCGGACTAAGCTAGTCCTACATGGGAGGTTAATGACTCCAGGGGAATGACTTATGTGGAAACAGCGAAGTTCAGTTAAGTTTAAGTATCACAATAAGTAAGGTGGTAGATGTCATTTAAAATCACAAAAAACAAATACTCAGTTTAGGCATGAGCAGTGGCTAAAAATATTGTAACCACTGTAGCATTTTAGAAAGGATTGTAAGTCAAAACCAACTTTCTTATGGAAGATATAATATAAACTACAGGCACAGATATTTGCATAAATTAGTAAAAGCTACATTTAAATGATGTACCAAATAACTAAACTTCTAAAACTTTCCTAAGCAGACCTTAATGTTTTTGGACAGTTTACTGTTCTTGCAATGGTGTTAAGCACAATTAATTTACTTTAGGAAGTCTTTTAATGACAAAGGTCCTACTGTACCTTGTCTGTCCTTTCAACAAGTTCTAGACTAGGTGTGGTAGCGGGAGGCAATGCCTGTCTCCAGGAGTTCAGAAATGTCAGTACTGGCTGTCTCCTTTCTCAAATCAAAGTCCATTGAAAGTCAACAAAAGGAAAGGAAAAAGCCTGTTTTGAGAGGAGAAAGATGGAAAGTAAAGGAAAAAGTGTGTTTCAAGAAAGAGAGTACGAGAGAGAGAAAAAAACAGGAAAGGAAGAAACATGATTTGGGAGAGAGTTCAAGAGAGAAAGACAGAATGGAAAGAAAGAAGTGTGTTTTGAGAGTGAAAGTTTCAGATAGAAAGGTGGAAAGGAAAGCAACAGGGGTGTTTATCATGACAAAAACAGAGAAAAAGTGCATCTGGAGAAAAAGTATTGTAAATAAGATCACTACGAGAGTAAATGGCTGTTTCTCAGTTAGGACTTCGGGAATTGTATGTATAACATTGGTTAGAAATATACAGGAGTGTGAGCTAGGCATGCTAGAAGAAAAATAGATCTGTTTGTTACCTTAAGTTTAGGGGACTACATGATGGCAGTCCACCACTACCATAAATTATGCAGTTGAGTTTCCCACATTTGGGGAAATCATAGGAGTCAACCGAACTGAAAAAGTTCAATGATTCAGGCAACAGAAGTGAAAAGGGCTGTTGCCAAGCTTAAGGAGCCTATAACAAGAAAGGTAACAAGAGATCCTGTAGAGGTATTAGCATTATTTCAAAAGTTTTATGAAAGTCTGTATAAAGTGGAGAAATATGGAAATCAAGAAAAGATAAAAATGGAAATGTTTATGGAAGAAATAAATATGCCAAAGTTAGAAGCAGATGAGGCTCAATTACTAACAGGATAGGAGGAGATGAGATTAAAATGGTGATGTATAACCAATCTACAGGAAAGTCCTCAGGAACAGATAGTATTCCTGTGGAAGTTTGGAAGCTAAGAGGGGAAAAATGATAAAGATGATAAAGATCTGGAGGGTTTTGTTTAACAGTATTTTAAGAGGAGAAAAAGTGCCAACATCCTGGAAGAAAGCAGTTGTAGCTGTAATACCTGCATAGGGTAAAGATCCATTAGAACCAGCTTCATAAAGGCCCAGTTCAATACGGAACCATGATTATGAAGTGTTTATGTCTATAATGAATAAAGGAATGGCAAAAATTATGCCAGAATTGATAGATATGGATTGATGTGGTTTTGTGGAGGGGTGGCAAACATTTGACAACATTAACAAAACATTGATGATCCAGAGGAGAGCAGAATGCAAGAAAATACCACTGTTGTTGGTGGGTATTTATGCAGAGAAAGCATTTCACAGAGTAAGCTGGAACTTTATGAGCAGGCAATGGAAGCATTTGCATTTCCTGATAAAATTCTAAGTTTAATTAGGAGTATATATGAGGGATTGGAGGTGAAAATTAAAGTGCCTGGGGTCCTCTCTGATAATTTTTGCTTGACAGAGGAACACGGCAGGGGTGTCTCCTTTCCCCTTTGTTATTTGGATTATATTTAGAACCACTGACAAAGAAAATAAGGGACTCAGAAATTCAAGGATATAATTTGCATGGTTTGTCAAGAAAAGCCGAGTCTATTTGCAGATGATATTATTTTATACCTGACAAAACCAGAAAGAGACATTATAGTGTTGTGCAGCATTTTGAAAGGGTTTCATATCTTTTCAGGATACAAAATGAATGAAGCTAAAACAAAGGCAATAGCAGTAAATTATGTGCCCATACTCAAATTGGTTCAGCAGTATCAACACTTAAGGGGACATGATAAAATAAAGCATTTAGGAGTATGAATAAAAAAAGATTCCGGTGTGGCAGCTAAGGATATGTGGGAAGAGACTAAAAAAAATACAAAAACTGAGAAAAATCAAAGCTCTGTTATATGGATATGGATAGTAAGATGCAAGCAATTAAAATATTTTTAGTCCCTTTAGTCTTATAAGCAAATCAGGCATATTTTTGCCAACCAGAGGAAAAGTTGTGGATAGCAATTAACAGAGAGATGAAGGATTTTATCTGGAAGAGGAAGATGACAAGAGTTAAGTGGGATAAGCTGATTCTTCCAATAGAACAAGACAGACTGGGATTACCAGATTTGAAGGGGTATTTCAGAGCTACGCAGATAAGACTGTTGTACATAGCAGAAGCAGAAACCTTTAATTCAAAGTGGATGATGATGATGATGATGATGATGATGATGATGATGAAATAAAGGGGAGCTCAAAAAAGAAAGAGACTGGTATTTTGGATGCACCTTGGACCTTTAAGGGGAATAACAATAATCATACAGAATGTTATATTCATAAAGTAGAAGAAAATATTCTAAGAATTAAACCAACATTGGAATGGAGAAAGGAGATTCTGCCAATAGGGATGACTGCAGCTAGGGATATAGACAATAGACAAGAGGGTGGCTGGAATTTATTGAAGAAAACTGGCAAAGGAACCAAGGTATTGGGAGCAAATAACTAGGAAAAGGTAATAGAATGGGAACATGCCAAGAATTTGCACTGCAGGTTAGAGATTGCCTTCCATATCAAGCATCGATATCAGAGTATACAAAGAGAAAGAAACAGGGAGTCCTAAACAAAAGACCAGCACTGGTAGAATTTTTAGTAGAATCTGAAACAGAAACTGCCATTCAAAAGGAATAATTAGTAAAACATATAAAACATTGCATGATAACTATAAGAATCAATCAGAAGAGATTAGAAAGGATTGGGAAGAGATATTTGTATAAGCAATTCACAAAGAAACAATGGGAGGATATATGTATGTCTCCCAAATATGCAACAAAATCTAAAAGATTTAGGATTTTTGTTTGGAAATGTTTACATCAATATTTTTTATACCCAAGTAGACTCCAGAGAATTTTTTCCTCAGGTAAACAGCAAATGTTGGAGGTGTGAAGGGGAAGAAAGAGGTAATTGGGAACATATTTTCTGGGACTGCAATGAGCTGTCAGACTTTAATGACTCCCTGCAGGGTGTACTGCCTGAGATGCTGGGTCGGCAGATTGGTATGACGAGGGAAGATGATTTTTTTGAGCTATGATACAGAATCAAAACTGCCTAAACTTGGTAAGGCATTGCTGAGTGCAATTATGGTGGCTGCCAAAAATGCAATTACTAGAAAATGGAAATCAAAATCTAAACCCACTATACTAGAAGTAGTGAATATAGTAAAAGAGATAAAACTGGAATTGAGATCTTTAGAAAAGGGTAGGAGCAAATTACATAGGAAAAAATGGGAATTGTGGGAACAATGCATACAGGGAGGAATGAGGTTTATAAAACCAAGACTTAAATGAGATGTAATGTTTGACTGAAAATGATTGAGTAGATTATAAGTGATGTATAATGTTTGCAACTGGAAGTGTGTCAGTATGGTTTGTGATGTAAAATGCTTACAATTAAGATTGTGCTGGCATGGTTTTTCACTTATATTTAATTTCATTTTCAGTGATTAAGTATCATTTTTCTGCATTTTCTTGCTGCCTTTAGCTGATTCCACCTAAAACGCCAATTTTCTAGAATTTCTGTGATTTAAAAGCTTGTTTCAGCTACATATTGTACTTATTTTACTGTCTGCACTTTAACAAAGTTATTTTTGTGTTTAAATTACCTGTTTACTGTTGTAGGCTATACACTCAAGTGTGATAGCTATTTCTGTGCATTCATTTTTTTTATTGTATCTCCTTTATTTTCTGAAGAAAACCCCAAAAAAACAAAAAAACTATATACTTGTTTTCTCGCCTTTCTAAGCTAGTAATAGTCCAGTTTTTAGTTTAGTGCCGAATTCAGGGCTGTGTTACAAGTTTCTGTGTTTGCCCATACCTTACATGGATAGAAGGAAGTTTCTCTGCTCACTGTGAGAGAGGGAGCTTTGAGCAGCCTATCTGTCCCTGGAGGAGTGGTTTCAGCCCAGAAATTAGTAGTTTATTGGCCATTTTGGACTAATTTCTATCTCTTTAATTTCCCTGCTATAAAACCCGCATTTTCAATGTGTTTGTGCTAGTATACAGTTCAGCAAGCTCCTGCCTGGTGCCCTGCAGAGTTCTAAAGCAGCAGAGAGACAAAAGAGAGACTTTGGAGTGATTAAGTATCATTTTTCTGCATTTTCTCGCTGCCTTTAGCTAATTCCGCCTAAAACGTCGATTTTCTAGAGTTTCTGTGATTTAAAAAGCTTGTTTCATCTACATATTGTACTTATTTTACTGCCTGCACTTTAACAAAGTTGTTTTTGTGTTTAAATTACCTGTTTAACTGTTGTAGGCTACACACTTAAGTGTGATAGCCATTTCTGTGCATTTAAAGTACTTTTTTTATTGTATCTGCTTTATTTTCTAAAAAAAGACAAAAAACAAAACAAAAAAACCCAAAAAATACTTGTTCTCCCGCCTTTCTAAGCTAATATAGTCCAGTTTTCAGATTAGTGCTGAATTCAGGGCTGTGTTACAAGTTTCTGTATTTGCCCATACACTCCTTGGATAGAAGGAAGTTTCTCTGTTCATTGTGAGAGAGGGAGCTTTGACCAGCCTATCTGTCCATGGAGGAGTGGTTTCAGCCCAGAAATTAGTAGTTTCTTGGCCATTTTGGGCTACTTTCTATCTCTTTCATTTCCCTGCTATAAAACCCACATTTGCAAGGTTTTTGTGCTAGTATACAGCTCAGCAAACTCCGGTCTGGTGCTCGGCAGAGTTCTAAAGCAGCAGAGAGAAAAAAGAGAGACTTTGGAGTGATGAAGTATCATTTTTCTGCATATTCTTGCTGCCTTTAGCTAATTCTGTCTAAAACACAGATTTTCTAGATTTTCTGTGATTTAAAAAGCTTGTTTCAGCTACATATTGTACTTATTTTACTGCTAGCACTTTAACAAAGTCATTTTTGTGTTTAAATTACCTGCTTAACTGCTGTAGGTTACACTCTCAAGTGTGATAGCCACTTCTGTACATTTAAAGTGTTTTTTTTTATTGTATCTGCTTTATTTTCTGAAAAAAACAAAAAAACAAAAAAATATATACTTGTTTTCCCACCTTTCTAAGCTAGTATAGTCCAGTTTTCAGATTAGTACTGAATTCAGGGCTGTGTTACAAGTTTCTGTGTTTGCCCATATCTTACTTGGATAGAAGGAAGTTTCTCTGTTCACTGTGAGAGAGGGAGCTTTGAGCAGCCTATCAGTCCCTGGAGGAGTGGTTTCAGCCCAGAAATTATTAGTTTATTGGCCATTTTGGGATAATTTATATCTCTTTCATTTCCCTGCTATAAAATACACATTTGCAAGGTTTTTGTGCAAGTATACAGCTCAGCAAGCTCCTGCCTGGTGTCCTGCAGAGTTCTAATGCAGCAGAGAGACAAAAGAGAGACTTTGGAGTGATTAAGTATCATTTTTCTGCATTTTCTTGCTGCCTTTAGATAATTCGGTCTAAAACGCAGATTTTCTACAGTTTCTGTGATTTAAAAAGCTTGTTTCAGCTACATATTGTACTTAATTTACTGCCAGCACTTTAACAAGGTTGTTTTATACCTGTTTAACTGTTGTGGGTTACACACTCAAGTGTGATAGCCATTTCCGTGCATTTAAAGTGTTTTTTGATTGTATCTGCTTTATTTTCTGAAAAAAACAAACAAAAAAAAACAAAAAAATATACTTGTTTTCCCGCCTTTCTAAGCTAGTATAGTCCAGTTTTCAGGATAGTGCTGAATTCAGGGCTGTGTTACAAGTTTCTGTGTTTGCCCATTCCTTGCTTGGATAGATGGAAGTTTCTTTGTTCACTGTGAGAGAGGGAGCTTTGAGCAGCCTATCTGTGCCTGGAGGAGTGGTTTCAGTCCAGAAATTAGTAGTTTATTGGCTATTTTGAGCTAATTTCTATCTCTTTCATTTCCCTGCTGTAAAACTCGCATTTGCAAGGTTTTGCACACCGGGCAGCACCAGAAAGCTAGGGTATAACTATTCCCGGCTCCACAAAGTCTACTCTTCAATTTTTCCCTTGGAACTAGAGAAACATTCAACTTAAGCACTCAAACCATTCGCTTCTCATACAGGCACTTGCTCAAAACTCATAGCAAGCACTAATAAACCTTAGCACTAGACCCCCCTATACTGTAGAGACGGGCATGGCTCTCTATTCAACCTTACCAGCCAATCAGTAAAACAGTTCACTGTACCTATCCAGGCATGTCCAAAGGGCAGTTTCAGGTGTACTCTATGGTCCAACTGGGGAATCTGGGCATTTTGAGGCAATGTTACAATTGCCTCCTGTACACAGACAACCCTCTCCTCCTTCTACCAAACACTATTACATGCGAGAGATGCAATTATACAGCCATACTGGAGGCTAAGCTCTCTCAACCCAAGACTGGACCAGGCAGTCAAGAGGAGAAGGGAACTACTTGCATCACATCACCAGTCCCACATAGATCTATGAAACCAGCACTGGCAAAAAACACACATAAATACATGAAAACATACTCAGAGGCCCTAAATAAAAATCTGCAGAAACAACAGAGACCTCCAAAGCAGACATCCAAGCAACCTCCAACCCTCAACACAAACCATGAAACACATACTTCACAAAACCAGTGTGCCACACAATCAAAGCCCTTAAGGCAAAATAACATACCCAACACACTAGTAATAGGTGACTCTATAGTCAAGCACACTGATATCCCACTCACTAGGCTGAACAAGGAGAAGGTTACTGTTAGCTGCCTGTTGGGTGCCAGGATCTGCCACATAACACAAGCACTCAGGTCACTCCAGAACAAGTACAAATATGACTCTGCCATTGTCCATGTTGGTGTGAATGACCTGAGCCATACCTCCCTGGACTACATGAAAAGAGACATGGAGGAGCTCTCTGATCATGTAGCCCAGGCTGGTATGACCCTGACCCTGAGTAGTATCCTGCCTTCACCAAGAATGATACCACAGTTTGGAGAAAAAATTATCAATTTCAACAATTGGCTAAGCTTCTGGTGTCATTCAAAGGGGATCCAGTGTCTGTCAGCCTGGGATGATATGCTCGACAAGCCACGCTGCTTCGCTTGAGATGGCTTGTACCTGTCCCCATTTCGAATACTGGCCAAGGCTCTTGTCACCCCCATAGTGCCTTTTTTATGCAAGGCTCAAAAGACAAACCCACCACCGTAAATAGCACAAGTAACAAAAAACTGAGGGTAATGCTACTCAATGCCAGAAGTCTAAACCTCAAAATGTATGCACTCAAGGCACTCCTCAGTATGGAGAAAATCAATATATGTGCAGTAACAGAAACCTGGTTTAAGGCTCCAGAGAGCACCCCAGCACTACCAGGCTACAACTCATACCATACATTTTGGCCACAAAACCTGGACTGAAATACAAAAGGCAGGGGAGTATCCATATTCATCAAGGATACCCACACCTCCAGGTTAGTGGCACAGCACGACGCTTCAGAGATCATCCACGTGCAACTAACAATGGGCAAAACTGCTATTCAAATTATAGCTTGCTACAGATCACCCACCATGTCCAAGGACCCCCACTCCACATTCCCGAAAACACTGGGAAACATAAAGGTCCTACCAACCACCCTGATATTGGGTGATTTCAATTACCCAAGCATTAACTGGTTGAACTACTCAAGTACAAACTCCCTTGCCCAACATTTCCTAGAATTTATAAACTCAAATGCCCTGGAGTAACTGGTCACCACCCCCACCAGAAGTGACAACATATTGGACCTGGTCATCACCAACATGGGCAACTGGTGTTCCACACCGGAGGTCAACCCCTTGCTGGTTAGATCTGACCATAAACTAATCACTCTGGATATCCACATTCTTCCACCACTCCCGGTCAAAGAAACCACCGTAAGAAACTTTTCAAAAGCAAACGTCACCTTACTTAAGACCGAGGTGGGAAGTTTTAAAGCCCCCATGCTATAGGATAACGCTGCCCAAGCTGCAAAATCCTTTACTAATGCACTCTATGGGCACCTACAAGAATACATGGATCGTGCTATCCCAAACAAAGCCAAGACTCACTCCTCCAAAAAAAGGAAACCAGTCTGGTGGACCTCTGCCATAAACAAGCTATACAATAGAAGGAGGAAACTAGTACAGAAAAGAATAAAATCCCAAGAAGGGAAGACATCCCTGATCAGTATCAGCAAGAAACTACGTGCCCTCATAAAATCATCCAAGGCTAGTTTCGAAAGAAAAATTGCCATGGACTCCAAAGATAACCACAAGGCATTCTTTAGCTATGTCAAGAATCTAAGTGGCAATTCTCAGATCTGCTCGGAGTTAGTGCAGAATGGCACAAAATACACTGAACCAACCGATGTAGCCAACATCCTGGCAGACAGGTTCAGTGCGAACTTCACCCCCTCTCACCCCCAAAATGGCCCATAACTATACCAGAAGAATGTAGTGTCCCTGAAATCGCAGACACTCAGGTTAAAACAGCCTCTCCAAAGCCAAAAACACAGCATCAATGGGACTGGACGGTGTCCCAGGCTGCGTCCTACACAAGCACAAAGATGAACGGACCCCTCACCTAAACACACTGTTTAAACTCAGCCTCTCCAACAGAGTGGCACACAGCAACGGTTATTCCACTCCACAAAGGTGGAACCACAAAGGACCCCAGAAACTATCACCCTATAAGCCTGACTAGCTTGGTCTGCAAAGCTATGAAGTGCATAATCATGGATCTCATTAACAGAGACATTGGAAACCTCCAAACACTGGACCATACCCAGTTCGGCTTTGTTAAGGGCAGATCATGCCTCCTAAACCTGGTGGACTTCTTTGAGACAGTTACCAAGGCTATAGACAAGGGAAAGGTGGTCCACACAGCCTACCTAGACCTTGCAAAGGCCTTCGACACCATTCCCCACTCAGGTATTATAGACAAGCTCACCAGCCTGAACATAAACCTCTACATCATGAGATGGGTTGCCAAATGGCTCATGGACAGAACCCACATGGTAAGAGTTGCAAGAGCTAGGTCTGACTCTAAACCAGTTACAAGTGGCATTCCCCAGGGCTCAGTTCTAGGACCCCTCCTGTTTGGCATATACTTCTCAGAGGTACAGGCAAGCACAGGAGGACTATGGCTGACCAAGTTCACAGACAACTGCAAACTAGGGGCTATAATTGACTCTCCAGCTGACAGAGACATCCTCCAAAAGGGTCTCACTGAAACAGATACCTGGTGTCAAAACCATGGCCTCAAGCTAAATGCCAAAAGGTGCATAGTCATCCCCTTTGGAAAAAACAAAGTACCCACAAACTACCACATAGGTGGTAGCCCCCTAAATACGGAAGACGTAATAAGGGATCTAGGGACCCAAGTAGAAACTAACCTCTCGTTTGATAATAACATTACAAAAGTGGTTAGAAAATCCTTCTATGTGGACAACCTAATCATAAAAGGGTTTGCATCCAGATTGAAAGAGGTTATTGCCCTCTATGCATCACTCATCAGACCCATCAGAGAGTATGATGCCCCATTTGGGATGTACCTTACAAGACACCTGCAACAACTGGAAAGACCACAGAAGTACCTCACCAAGAGGATCACTGGCCTCAAGCAGATGCCCTATGCAGCTCCACTGAAGAAACTCCAGCTGTACTCAGTTGCATACCGCCTACTCTGAGGTGATCTCTGCCTGACATACAAGGCCATGTCCAACCCAGAATTGATGGACATGCTCCACCTAAAGAAAACCATATCCCCTCAAGCCACATGCTCCAGGGATCTAAACTTCACCACAACAATAAATAGGATGTGCTGGAGGGATAGATTCCTGTCCCAGAGACTTCCCATGCTCTGGAACAAGATTCCAATCTACATTAGGCAGAGCTCCTCGCTAACCCTCTTCAAGAAAAACCTTGATGAGTGGATGGGAAGCAGAAAGTTTACCCCAGGGATCACTTCAGTGGCTCTGCTGGACAGAGGCACAGGGAACTAATCTAAAGGGGCGGCAAAAGCCAACACATTCCGGCTATGCTTATAAATGCCTTCAGGCAGATAGCCTAGTACCTACCTATGAACCTATAAACCAATATAAATGTATGATTGACTACATCATTAAGTGATGGTTTAATAATGATGTTTCTTGTCTAAAAAAAGAAAAGGCAGGAACTGAATAATTTATGCAATGTTGTTTAGGGTATATGATATATAGCAATATATGAGAAGTATAATGTTTGTAAATGTGAACTTGTTAATGCAGTTTAATTAAATGTACATTTGCCTATGTCACAATATGGTGTTAAAAAAAGCTGTTGAAGTTCCTGAAATGCTGCACATCACATTAGCAAAGCAAATGATTGGATATAGCAGTGGAAAATTCTGAAAATAATTCAAAACTGAGGATCACTCAGAAACATTTCTGTAAGCATACACAGCTGATGTCCCATTCCTTAAGCCAGTGATTTTATAAAAATGTGTACCTTATTTATTTTGCAATTAGTTGATAATGACACCAACTTAGAACTTCTGGGAAAATAAAACTCTGACAGCTGTTAAAAAAATCTGAAAATTCACAATGGAATAACACTACAGTAAAAAAATCATGTCTAAAGGAAAACATATTTCCTCCATACAGTATTTAAAGCAGTAACCATTTTAAAATGAATATTAAAGAAACATAATAACAGCATGTTTGTTGAAAGTCATGGTGACAGTAAAGTTCAGTAGACACTGAGAGCTTTTCCTAAAATTACACTTCTCCCCTATAATATCTCTGCCAGGGATTGTTACATTTATGAGGGTCTTGGCTGCAGTGGATCACCCAAGCAAACTGAAATGCTCTTAAGAAAAAAAAATACAGTGGTGTAATCAAACCCTTGTTACAATTTTAGCATTTCTACACTTACTGAAGAATACAGCACATATATGGACACAGCTGAATCAGTGAATAATAACTCTGAACTTCTTTTCTCAAGAATTCTGATCAAAGGCAAAAATAATAGGGGAGGAGACAGGGGTCCAAAATTAAGGGCATGTTTTTTTTTTAAATATCACTGTAATTTACTTAAAAGGTTAAAAGAACATCAAAGTCTGCACAGAGTTGCATTTTCTAACTATTGAATGTATGATTCTCTAATGTCTGACATTCTGACATTACTGACTCCTGTAATCCTCTGTAATTTACCTGAAAATCAAAAATTTTATCAGGGGCAGGGCAAAAATATAAGGCAAAATCATGAACATTCGGCAAAATTTACGCCAGCTGAGAGGCATGAATGAATGATTTGTTGTCACTGCTCTTCAAGTTGGTTGTAGCTGGTAGCACCTCCTAGAATAATTTATCGCTCCCCTCCAAGTCAAACGTAGCTGGTAACCCCCCTTGCCCAGCTGTTAAGAAGGCTGCCATTTACTTTCTTGTTGCAGAATGCTGTGGTGATTAAAAATAGGATAACACAATTCAACCCATGTATTTTGTTGTTTCATTCAAATATATGTAGATGTTCAGAGAGCACCACTTTGCATTTTATTCTATTATAACTTATGGGGGAGCACTTTCTTCCTACCAGAATTGTATCAATGATAAATGAATAAATAAATTAGCTATAAACTGATGAGTGGAGGTAGGAAAGACAACTGGCACTAGCGGAGAGTCATTCAAGTCAAGGGTGCATAATATAATAACTGTAAACTGATTAAATGTGGTAACAGTCCAAATAATAGAAGACCTATGGCTGTAATTGCATAACCAAGCAAACTGGACACATGCTTTGCACAGGCCTATTGCTCATCTTCACAGGTTATATTTGCACATATTGTTCTGGATTGCTCCTAGATGAACACACTCCCAAATTATTAAAAAGCTGCAAAGCTTCCATTTCAAACTTTGAATCATTTCCCTTGGATTTACCAGTTTTCCATACATGTATTTATCTGGAAATCTGCCACATAGATGATAATATGGTACACTGAGTATTTATGAGAAGAAACAAGAAAAGCATTTAAAAATATTACTAATGGAGTGTGTACATAGCAAAGGGAAGTACATCATACCTCTCAAGTGTTCAGATCTGTGCTCATATTTTTGGTATGTTTCTCCTACAACCTGTGGTTTTCTGGCAATTCACTGGCTAATCATTGAGGACTAAAGTGAGAAAATAATGGCAGACATTTGAGTTTCTAACTTCATATCATTCAGAAAATGCATGCTAATGCAAAACCTGTAAGTCTATCAACTTTCAAGGTTGTTAGAGCAATACTTAAAAAGTGTCCTTATTTCTGGTACTTTGTTACTTGTGGCTTTGTCCAGATTTCTTGCTAGAAGACGTTGAGAGGTATGGTGTGCATTAAAAGAAACCATCTTGTTTTGAAACAACTCATTCACTAAGATAACACCATTAAATGGATACCATACTTCTCAAATGTCTAGATTTTCAACTCATATTTTTGGTCTGTTCCTCATAAAAGCTATGTTTTTCTAATAAATCACTGGGATGTTTGAAGGACTGAAATCACTAAATAATGGCATACGTTTCACTTTCAGACTTCAAATCTTCTAAAAAATGTAAGTTAAAACAAACCTTGTAAACTTAGAAAGTTGCCAGAGTAACAACAGCAATATTTAAAATATGTCTCTAGTTTTGAGCTTTGTCCAGCTTTCTTGCACTAAGAGGTTGAGAGGTATGGAGAACACTTGTACTACAATGAGGGGCGCACACATACACATCTTACAATGGAATAAATACAGGCAAACACAAGATATGATGGTAGGAATTATAATGAACACTATAATCCTATTCCATACGTTAAAAAAAAAAAAAAACCTGCGCGATCAACAGTACAATTTGTGTATAACAAAGCAAACAAAAAAAAGTATAATTTCATTCAATCTCCATTTTTCACAACACCATGTGGCTGAATGTTTAAACTGAAAGTTCCAAAAAGACTTTTTCAGTCTCCTAGCTAATAAACACACCAAAGTCACTGGTAAGCAAGAGGGGCAGAACCAAATACCAAGGGATAAAATCTGTATTACTCATAATAATGGCAGTTGTTTAGCAATCTTCAGCAACTGAAAGCATTAGGTATTTAGTATCACCAATTTCCTGTTATATTTTGGCTTTATTTGTTGAAGATCGCTAAACAATGGGCATTTTATGTGTAATAGAGTGAGTGGATGATTTTACCCCACCTTTATATTTGGATCCAACAGTATCATTTACCAACGGCCTTGGTAAACTCCTAACAGCCCAATTATTACTCTCCTATAACCTGATGGTCAGTACTCACCAAGGGCTTATTTCACAGGAAGCCGGAAGATCCAGGTTAATGAGCACATTTACTCCAGCTGCACAGTCTTCCATTTAGTTTTGTCAGGCTGGGAACTCACTGTCTGTGCAGTTGCCCTGTGCTCACATGAAGAGTCAGTGGGACTGCAAGGAAGTGGGTGGGCTGTCTGTCTCACCCCCCACCTTGCAGTCTGAAAACGTTCCGTCAATGTACCCACATTTGGCAGAACATTGTTTTCAACTTTAAAGATTTGCTGAGCTTTTTTTTTTAAATTTTGGTGCATGCTTTTATTGCTTATAAGTTAAGGAAGCAAAAGGGGAGGCGTGTGCCCCTGCGCCAAAGCCTAAATCTGCCATTGTATATATATATATATATATATATATATATATATATATATATATATGCCTATATATATATATATATATATATATATATATATATATATATATATATATATATATCTGTCTATATATATATTTATATACACACATATATGGGTCTACTTTAAAGTGTTGAATTACCACTTCATTGAATCCCACATCATTGAGACCACATCACCAAAACTGCAGAACATCGAACAATTAGAACATCAAAAACTAACCCTGGGAAAATGACGACTAACCCAACATAAAAAAACAAAACAAAACAAAAAAAAAATAAGCAAATCAATCCCACCGATGTGGGGGGCTCTGTCCCCACACACCCCTAACTAAACATACCAACTCCGAGACTACACTATAGTGGGGAAAAGGGCAAAGTTCACCATGGTGGCCAAGTGGTTCTTTTCCCATGAAAAGTTTTTGATGTTCCAGGTGTTAGATGTTCTGCAGTTTCAGTGATGTCATCTCGATGAAACTTTGAACATCAAATAAAATAAAAAATAAAAACAAAAACATTTTTCTTTCATGTTTTTGCAAGGGGGCAAGCCCCGCTACATCCCCCACACCCACTGCTAATGAAATATACCAACTCTGAGACTGCGCTATAGTGAGGAAATAGGTACATTTCCCATTCCATGCTGTAAGACAATCTGTATTTAGTTTCAAAATTTCGATCATCCGAAGTAGACACATATGTGTGTGCGCGTGTGTGTGTGTGTGTGTGTGTGTGTGTGTGTGTGTGTGTGTGTGTGTGTGTGTGTGTGTGTGTGTGTTTGTAGATATATATATACATATATATATATATATATATATATATATATATATATATATGCAGAGAGCGAGATAGATGCAGGGAAAGAGAGATGTTTATGAAGAGTAGCTGTAGCTAGATATCGTTAAGGACACTCACTGCTCTTGCTTCTAAGACAATGGCTAGTCTTTGCAACTTACACTGTATTGACATCTTTCTTATAAAGATATACCTTTATCAAATGACCAGTGGTTCAATGTCACTCACTGCAGTAGCCTAGTTACAGTGGGTGAAGGGACAACTGCCCCAGGTTTAAAATGTTAGGGAGCACAATCAGCTGATCTTGAGTGCTCTTTAATGCACACCAGCTTTTAAATGCTAGTATTGCACTTCAATCAAAGCTGACCACTGTAATGCTCCATGTTTGATCTCAACTATAGCACCTGCTTGCTACATCAGCAAGAAGTAGACCACATGATCATGTGTTTTACAGACATGTAGTAACTGATTTGCTTAAAAATACTGACATGAGTTTCCTTCCTTTTAATGTAGAATTACAAATTTGTGATAAAAGTGCATTTTAACATTTAAAGTGCAAACAATGTTTAAATTGTATTTACCTCAAATTAATGATTTGAAACTTGAGGAGTCAACAATGTTCAACCAGTCTGTGCTTTTCAAGTTAATTCACTTAGCATTGCATTTTTATAACTGAAAATGACGTTTTAAAGCATTTCAAAATTCTATGGTAATTTTATTTTACACATTTCAGTAGAACTTTCAAGAAGTCTACCTTTTATCTATTGGCAATGTATTTCAGCTTTTGAAGCAATATATGCATGCAGTTATTTAAAGTCTCACTTTTAAGCATCATGCTAAAGATGTCCATTAGTTTCTGCACACCTGTAATGACTTAAATAAGCAGTTAACCATTGTTTCAGACCTCTCATTCAGTGGTCTATAATAAAAAGAATGATCTCTGGTGGCTTTAGCACTACTGGGTAAAGCATCACTGGTTTACTGTAGACTAACACCGAAACCTTTCTGAAATGGCTCCTAAATGAGCAACATCTTCTTATGGCATGTTTCCCACTCATTACAATTTGTATCATACTATTGACAGCTTAACATATATATATCATTCAAAGTTAAACAAAGATGAGTTTTTTGCCTCCAGTTTTCAACAATATAGATAGTCTCTTCTGAAGGCAATGTTCCCCTCCTTGTTTTATCAAATCAACATGGGTTTTTATATATTTTTTTTAAAACTCACCCTTCATTATTCCCTAATCAGACATGACCATTGTTTCACTGATGGATCTGTTATTTCTAAATCCATGCCTAAATATGAAGATGGCAGGAGCAATCCCTTTAATAGCTGTATGGAGATTCTATATGCTCTAAGCAAGCTGTTTAACTATTGTCTCAAATTAGTATTTTGTATATCAGTTATTCATATAACTTTTCCAGTGTTAGTCGTAATCATTTACAATTCCAAAGACTGGAGACCAAATTGAAATAACTATTTTGTGTGTTGTTTTCTATTTTGGAAAGAGCTGCTTAAATTTTTGAAGATTAAATGAGGGATGTTATTGCTTTCATGGGCACTGGAACCATAGAGCAAGGGGGAAGGGGCACTCCCCCACTTTTGTATCCTATGACTCTTAAGTACATTTTGGCTTGCTAACAAGTAGCAAGCATTAAAAAAATAAGTGAAATGCCAATTTGTTTTCTTTTATTTAAAATCGGATATTAGGATCTGATAGTTTGCACTGTTGTGCTCTGCCTCTGCTGCTGCTTGGCTTCCTTGATGTCTTCCACTTGTGTGTGGGGGGTTCAACTTCAGATTGGGGTCTGGGCTGTATGTACTGCAAGCACCACTAAGCAGGTGCATTGGTCTGCCTCCCCCCATCTGACTGACTTAATAGTTCAGTCTGGTCAGGGTTCATTGGCAAGTCCCAAGTATGTAGAAAATAACAGTTAAAACTGACCATTGTGTTTGACCTAAGTTACTGTGCTTTTTCCTCAGTCCTCATTACACTCCTCAAAATCCAGAGAAGAGAGAAACTGAATTTTTTTGTTTGAACACAGTTTGACTGAGAAGAATTGAAGTCCAAGTCCGTCCATTGCCTTCTATTGCTGTCAGTGCCATGGTGGTGGTGGTACATATATTAAATATATTGCTGTCTTCTTGCAGACAGTTGCAGCCTCTGTAGCCAGTCAGTATTATTTGTTTTATCTCTTTTGTTTGGTAATGGGGCGAGAATGGGAAAGGCACTGGGTGAGGGTCTTAAAGCCATACCTGTCAACCTCATAGAGAAAGAAATCTGGACAAAGCCATAAATAAAAGTGGGGCAAAGGCCCAAAAATAGGGACAATTTATAAATATTGCTCATACAAACTTTGAAAGTTGATAGAATAAAAGCTTTTGCATTAGCATTAATCTTTTTTAAATATTACTCTTACAAATTTTGAAAGTTGATAGAATAACAGGTTTTGCATTAGCATTAATTTTCTGGAGGATATGAAGTCTGAAAACTCAAATGCCTGTCATCATTTTCAAACTTCAGTCTTTAATAATTTACCACTAATTTGCAAGAAAACCACAATTTTATGAAAAACGGACCAAAAATATGAGAGCAAAATCTGGACATTCTGTGAAAATCTGTACAGTTGAGAGGTATGGGGTCTAAGGCAATAAAGAGGTCTTTGGGGAAAGGTTTTAATTTTAGTGCTTGTGCATACATAGACAAAGAAGTACTGAAGGGGACATTAGGGAAAATGTTTCATTTTGGTGTTTGTGCATATATATAGAAACCTGACTGAAGGGGTCATTGGAGAAAATGTTTAATATTTGTTCTTGTGCATACAAGGACAAAGTACGCAAGGGATCCTTGGAGGAAATTATTCATTTTTATGCAGTTTTGTGCTTACTATGCATAGAAACAGACTACTGAAGAAGATGTTGGGGAAAATGTTTTATTTTTGTGCATGTGCTTACATGGAAAAGTAATTAAGGGAACCTTGAGGAAATGATTCATTTTGATGTCATTTGGTGGTGTTTGTGCATACGTGGGCAAATCTGACTGATGGGGTCATTGGAGAAAGTTTCATTTTGGTGCTTGTGCATACATGGACAAACAGATTTCTGAAAAAGTTGGGGGAAAATGTTTTATTTTTGTGCTTGTGCATACACGGAAAAGTAATTATGGCAGCCTTGGGGGAAATAATTCATTTTGATGTCATTTGCTCCTTACGTGCATACATGGGCAGGCTACTGAACAGGTCATTTGGGAAAATGTTTCATTTTGGTGTTTTTGCATACATGGACAAACTGCTTAAGGGAATCTTGAGGAAATTATTCATTTTGATATATTTTGCTTTTTGTGCATACATGGACAGACTACTGAGGGGATGGTCATCAGGGGAACTGTTTCATTTTGGTGCATACATGGGAAACTACTGAAGCAGTCTTTGTGAGATTTAACCCCACAGCACATTATAGTTTTCATTTATTAGTTATTTCTTGAGTGTTTATGTTACTACTACATGGGTTTATAGATTTATGCTGGACCCTTTAATATTTGGAATCTATTTCTCAGAAGTCTAGCAAAAGGAAAATGGCCTGTGGGAACATGGGTATAACATGGCTAGCCTGGTAAAGGTCCTATGGCCATTAGCATAATAACCTTCTATAAATCTGGGAACCCTTGATCCTATAACTTTGTTTAGATACTAATTGCAGATTGCTGATTCTTGCTTTGGGGGGGGGGGGTTCTGTAAGAATGCAGAGTGAGAAGAGAGTAGTGTATTATAATATATTAGTAGTTATCCAAAGTATTTCTGTGGTGTGCACTTTTGTCTGTTTTTTGTTGAACATTTCAGGGTTAGTGAACTTATTTCCAAGGAATTCAACCCATCCAAGTTGGAAACTTCTGGTAGAAACCTTATTTTGTTTTTTCCTGATTGGACCGAGGGATTAACTGTGTAAAAGTCTTTTATCCTGCTGTGATAAAACTTGCATTTGTACATTGTGCAAAGTCAGTTCCCTGTGCCATGTGTGTGTGTGTGTGTGTGTGTGTGTGTGTGTGTGTGTGTGTGTATAGCTATATCGTAGATATATATATATATATATATATATATATATATATATATATACACACACACACACACACACACACACACACACACACACACACATATATGTACATATTGGTAGAAAATACTAGGTGGACATAACATAGGCTTCACTGTTGGTGGAAAACATGTTCTGATAATACTTTAATGTTGTAAAGTCCATTAATGCCAGCTGTATAATCCAACCTGATGTAATAAGTGGAGTACTTGTTTTGCAGTTCTTCTGGTAAATGATATGCAGATGTAATCCTCTTATTTGCATTTCTAGTTTGTATGATATAGTACTATCCTACCAACTGTTTTGCAGGTGTGCTGAGATACATTTTACCTCAATATATGATGGCTGACTTGTATACAAGCCTGCGTTGCATTTTATTTCATTATTGCTTTTTAGACTCCAAACTCAGAAACACAGTATTTTCCCCCACTTTTGTTACTGCATGTCAAGTAGAACATAAGATGGGAGTTTGTGTTTGTCTGTTTCTTACCACAGTCCTGGCAGCCCACTGTAAACTTTATTAGGAAGTAGGAAATATACAAGCTTTAGCAGTAATACAGCTTGCATATTTACAGCTGCACAATATAAAGTGTATGGCATGTTGTCAGTACTATGGTCAAAAAGAGATTCATTGCATCTCTGCTTACAAAGCTACTGCAGTTTTCTATATGCATTTCAAGTACTGCATCAAATACTTTTGTCAGCTAATTCTTCTCCACTGATAAGTTGTACAGAAAAGAGTTACGTACTTCAGAATGGCATGCTTGATTTAACAGAACTGCCATTGCTTCTTTAACACATATCAATTCATATCAACACAGGCTGGCTTAATTTCTAATTCTGTAAGAAATTTATGTGCAATTATCCTTAATGAAACTTAGCTTGCATCACGCTGATTGATGCTCCTGTAATGGTAGTAAATACCTTTAAAAAAATTGCCCTTTTTAAATCACTAAGTGCCCCTCTTGCCCCACCCCACCCCCCAATCTTCAACAGCTTCTGGCACCTATAATTCCTTCTCATAGTCTGGTATTTCAGATGTTACAAAGGTTTTGTCTAGAACACATGCAAATTACTGAACTGAAGAGAATATAACAGGCTTCACTACTGGAAAAGTAATAAGCTTCACTACTGAAACTATTGAACAGTCACAATTTAATGCAGATAAATAGTTCCTGCTATAAAAGGGAACCTGAAAGTCTAGACTAATGTGGCGCAGTGGTGCAGTGGTTAACATTGTTGCCTCACAGCAAGAGGTTCTCTGGTTCAGTTCTCAGCTGGAATGCCTTCTGTACAGAGTCTCCTCACTGCATTCACATGGGTTTCCTCCAGGTACTCTGGTTTCCTCCCTCAATGCAAAGACATGCACCTGGAGCATTTCTCCCCGGGCCTCCACTGAAAATAGGCTCTGTCCTAGTTGGACTTTTCTGGTCAACAAATGTTAAATAAATAAATCAAATAATGTACTCTGTAATGCTGTTGGGAGTTCAGATAGTTGAACAGGTAAAATCCTATTCTGTTAATGTCTTTTAGAATCCTATCAATTACCTAACCTGTTAATGAAATCTGTTTTATCACTGTCTATTGTTTTAGTATTTACAACTACAAGATGAACTCCATGAGCCATTTCATTGCACTTTTGGTGTTGAGATTGAATATAATCAGCTATAATCCTTTTGGTAAGCATTTGCCAATTGTAGGAAATGTTATGTCATCCTAAGACTTTGCATACCTCATTGTGATTTCATCACTATTTATTTATTTTGTAAGCATTTTGCATAAACTGAAACTATTATATTATATTTCTACTTTTCATACATATTTATGATCTCAATAGCATTATTTCTTTATTGTTTAATTATATGCATTAACCTGGTTAACCCTGCTAGGTTAGGCCTATTTTCAGAGGGTGACTTGAGAGAGAAAAAGTCTCCCAACAATAAATAAAGATCCAGCTAATATATGATATCAGGTAATACAAGGCATGAGAAAATTATAAGTAATACAATACATGAGACAATACAGAATATTAGTTGAAGTTTCACAGATTAGTTGTTAACTGGCTTGGATCCTAAGAGACCAAATCAGAATACAGACTCCAATATATATATATATATATATATATATATATATATATATATATATATATATATATATATATATGCAATAAAGGCATAAAAGCCAACCCAGGAATGTATTGCATCTCTGAACAACTTTATTTAATCAATAGTTCAGATATCAGTTGGAACTCGATTGCAATATCATGTAATGGCCATTGAAATAAATTTCAGTATCTTATCTGAGTGAGGCTAAAATTCAAATGGTATTTGATAACTTACACTAAGTATTGAAATAATACTTTTTACTTAAAATTAAGTTGTATTACTATAAAGCTATTGAAAATATAGTCAGCATAGACATGGAATGAATATAGTTTTAACAAGGGATGAAGTGAAGGACAATATGCAACAAACGAGTGAAAGATGAGTCTGAGGAACAAAACAGTTAATATTTTACCTGAATGTGGCATAAAATAAATGCTAAGCAAGGGGAAGTGGAAGATAGACTAGGGACAGTAAGACAGTTGGGATGCAGAATTGAAATTAAAACATTAAGTACTGTTGTGATTATAATCTAGTAGCAAAATTAATGTTTACTTTTGCATACAGATTGTGAAAAATGCTTGAAATATTTTTCTAGACATTAAGATTCATATAAATTGGAAATAAATTCTTGTTGATAGGATGAAGTTGCTGGTGTTCTGTCAACTATTTCAGAGCATATTTTATTTTTGTTCAGTAAGCATTGTTTTTGTGAAACTGACCTCTGTATTAAATGCATGCCAGGTTAGGCATTAGATAAATCTGGAATGGGGTGCAGCAGTTTCTAGGTGAAGGTAACTTGGGTATACTGATCTTTGGCTTCTATAAATATGGTTGACTGAAAACTTGTTTATTCTGGTAAAAGTATTGCTGATACTGGTGGATGCTTTTTCAGGTCTCTCTTCCTTTTCTGGGGTAGTAATAGGATTTCTAGACAAGCTGTATGTGATTATTCCTTCCCCTTTTTAGTGCACCTTAATTTGATAAGGCTGCAGCTTCAATGGTCATATTTAATTTCTAAGTGATAATTTAGATTTGTTTCCACAATAACTCATCAATTTATAATAGGAATTAAACCACTATTTATAACACCATATGGATGAAATTAAAAAGTAAGGCATTTTAGCACCCTCATGGGGAGGAATGATCAATGCCTCATATTCCCTGCCCTGAACTTATACATATAAATGAAAATCAATAAAGTTCTCAGCAGAAAGAAATCACCACCTGTTTGCACTTAGGTAACACACCTATAGAAAACACTGATCAATGAGTTCCAATGTGCCAGATGTTATCTCATCCAGTTTAGCTTGGAGCAGTGTTTGGAAACCTTAGACCACAGAGTAGTACAGCTCTTGGTAGGGATGATGTGCATGTGCAGAAGTGTGTATCACCTCCTTTAGGAAGCAATTGCAGAGCTTGCAAGGCTGCCATTAAGGGAGGGGGTTAAGGTACACTCCTCAGAAGCTTTGTCATGTATCAGCATCCTTAATCTCCTTACTGGCCCTGGACATGGATTGAGTTGCATCTGGGGGAAGGCTAAAGAGGGTCCAACAGACCCAGTGAATAAGAAGAGGAGCTGGTGTCAGATGATGATCAGCTGTATTGATGGGGAACAAAAAAATGCTTACATAACATTTTTCTGGCATTGTTGTACCCTTGTGCATTTTTGAAAAAAAATGGTTGTAGAAATAACAATGTTTGCACTCTTGAATACAAAGACAGAGAACTTCTGCCCTTATCCTGTAAAGACCGTTTGTGCAATATGGTACAAGTATAACAGAAGTTCTGCTATTTTAACTGTTCCCTCAAAGCTGAGAATTTTGTTGTATCCTTGTACTGGCATGCAGTTTCTACTCTGTCTCAATTGCATGTGACCAACAGACACCTTCTGTTTCACTTTATTACATATTTGATTAATTTCAATTTTATATACTTCCAGATCATCTGCAAACTCTTTCATATGAATGTTCATTAATTCTGCTGCTCTAAACATAGTGACAGAAGTGTTAAGTCTGATTTATTTAATAGTTTGCTTTGCAGTTCATAATTCTTTATGCACAGGCAGTTCTATCAGTAGTAATCATGCTGCTAACCAAACCCACAGCCTTTAACTCTGCATTAACCTGGTGACATACACATCAATTGATTCATGTGGCTTTTAGTTTATGGTAAAAAGAAAATATATGATAAATATAAAGTAGACTTTTTAGTGCCACAGTACCATTATAAATTGTCTTTTGTAATAGGGCATAGTATGATCTTAGTAAATATCCAACCAAGTAACACAAACTGAGAAATCACAAAGCAGGCTGGTGTTACAAGAAACAAGAATAAAATGTATTCTTAAGTGCTTTCGTCACAGATTACAGTTGACTTCTTCAGAAAAAACAGAGTGCCTCCACCCCACTCCTTAAATACTCATTACAAATACATTCCAAACCAATTTGTAAAAAACACCATAGGCATTTAAAGGTACAGACTCCCTGTTTGCTCCACAATTATGCATGCAAGATAAAAACAAACTAACTATAAACATGATTCAACATGTACTTTAAACTTAGTATTTTGACAAAAAATCATAAAGTGAACAACTGAATAAAAAATCAACAATTAGATGAAAAAATCAACAATTGGATAACAAAATCAGCTTTTAACCTCATAAAGCTGGTTATTGAAACCATTTCATTCATGAACAGCTGACTATGGATGAGAGAGGAGGTCCTATGGATTACTGGCTTGAATACAAAGAACTGTTATGGCAATTAAAAGTCAATGCCAATATTTTTCCAGGGTTGTTAATGTGGCATACAGTGATGAAAAAACAGGAACTGGGTGGTGGCCAAGATGGCTAACTGAGAGCAGCAACTGGTGAAAGCTCTGTGACTGAAAACTTTTCTCTGACAGAAAATATAATCAAAAAACTAAATGTGGAGATACTTGTTAGCTAATTTTATTAACTAATAGTCAAAAAAAGGTTTATGGCTTCAAGTTCTTCAAAAGCTGTAATTTTCCCATCAGAATTTCAACTGTTTTGTTAAGAGAGAAGAGACTTTAACATAAGCCAGTCAAGCAATGCTACTCAGGATTCTTGCGTTAAAAAAGACATCCAGTCACTAACATCTAATTTGCAGGATGCATTACCTAAAATGTACAAACTGGATACAAAAATAGAATGTTTCAAAGAAAATTCCAGAAAGAATATGGAGTATTTAGAAATTCTTATGAAACAAGAAAGTGCACTAATCAGCAGTATGAATGAAGTTTTACATGATTATGAAGGGCGAATAATTGAATGTGAGTGTCAGGCTGAATTTCTTTTAAAACAAAATAACTGGCTCATAGATAAAGTTGATGTGTTAGAAAATAGACTGAGATGAAATAACATTAGAATTTATTGTATACCTGAAAAGTATGAGGGAGACAATATAATACACTTCTTAACCACCTGGCTACATAAAAACTACAAGTTGCATAAAAATAAAATCTAACTGAAACATTATCTTTTGAAATTAAAAGGGCACATAGAAGGAAAACTCACCACCATGTTCAATTATAGTTAATATTATGCCCAGCTTAGAAAAAGATCAAATAATAAAAACAGCATGGTCCAGGCCACCTATTAAAATAGGTGAACATGTAGTCAGATTTGACAATGATAATTCCAGTAAAGTAATGACAGAAGAAAATCCAGAATATCCAACAAAATGCCAAAAAACAACCAGCTGGTAAGCGTAAACCATTGCAGCAAGAAAAACGCAGCAAAAACAAAGAAAACAGCAGCAGTAATATGAAGTATGGCTCCAAGTCACATATAATACAGACAAATAACCTTTTAGTGACTGGTAAGTGCTTTCACCATGTACTGCGGCTTCATCAGACCATATACATACATAAAACTAATAAAAACAGTCTTTAAATACTCCCTATTGACACTCATTAAGTTTAAACTTTGATTCAACAAATGAATGCACAGCATATATGCCCCTACATTATGTGAGTGAAGTCATCAATTCATCCCTTCCTTGATTTAAAAAGAAAGTTGTTCAAACTACTAAACATTATATGGCTTACAGTCAATAAAATTATTAAATTATTAAAACTCCTCTTCGTACATACAATCATAATGTGTTCATTCATGTCCATATATCATTGGACCGAACTTAAAGTCCGCATTGAATTTATATTTATACTAACTCATAATAATGTAAACAGTTCTGTCAAGTTGCCGTTCTAATGTAGTAGTGTATCATATGCAACTTTATGCGAACTTCACCATATTCTTATTAATGTGGCTATAGGACACATAAATTCATCCACACCACCTTATTTAAATAAACAGCGATCATGTTCTTTTATGTATTTAGCCTTCAAATCCTAAAATAGAACTTAATTTTGCATTTTATTTTGATTAAACATGGAAAAAATCATCTCACAAAAACACATTACCATTCAAGCAAAAGCCATGTTGACTTCGGAACATAATAGTATACATCCACAAAATATCAACCAGCTGTATCATCCATTGAATAATCATTAAAAAATGTTAAAAAAATTGCGATCATATGACTTGCCATTCACTAGTGGTATTAACTATTTATTTACAAAAAACTACTCTCTCCATCGAGTGTGCATCAATGCGTAAACCCAATTATGTCATCGCGCTAGACTTGCACACTCAGTGATAGCTATGTCCACATAACATTCCATGAATATACTTAAATATTGCACATGCATGTGCCTTACATGAATGCTATCAATTCAAAACTGGGAAGAAAATGTATATATATCTTTATGATTCTACAGTTTGTGTAGTCTGATTGATATTCTATAGTATGTTTATTAAGAATGTTAGGAATCATATATAGGATATAATAACTATTTTTAGGCTTTTAGCATTTAAAGTTGATGAGCCTTTTTTGATTTTGTGATGTATTTCTAAGCTTATACTAGGCACGCACAAGTGCTGTTGCTTAATATAAGTATATTAATAGTGGCAATGAAAGAAATGATTAGTCAGATGGCTCACTATTTTAAGAGTTTTAGCATGCAAATGAATACACATATATATATTTCATGTAATGTAAGCATTGGTGTAAGGCACATGAAGTGCAATATTTAAGTATGCATTTACTAAAAGTATGGATAATCATATATTCTTATAGCTGGTTAAGTTTTGATATATATAGTTCATGGAATGTTATGTGGACATAGCTATCACTGAGCGTGTAAGTCTAGCGTGATGACATCATTGGGTTTACGCATTGACGCACACTCGATGGAGAGAGTAGTTTTTTGTAAATAAATAGTTAATACCACTAGTGAATGGCAACTCATATGATCACAAGTTTTTTTAACATTTTTTAATGCTTATTCATTGGATGATACGGCTGGGCAAAATTTTGTGGATGTGTACTATTATGTTCTGAAGTCAGCATGGCTTTTGCCTGAAGGCTAAATACATAAAAGAACATGATCACTGTTTATTTAAATAAGGTGGTGTGGATGAATTTATGTGTCCTATAGCCACATTAATAAGAATATGTTGAAGTTAGCATAAAGTTGCATATGATACACTAGTACATTAGAACGGCAACTTGACAGAACTGTTTACATTATTATGAGTTAGTATAAAAATAAATGCAATGCGGACTGTAAGTTCAGTCCGATGATATATGGACATGAATGAACACAGTATGATTGTATGTACAAAGGTGAGTTTTAATAATTTAATAATTTTATTGACTGTCAGCCATATAATGTTTAGTAGTTTGAACAAATGTCTTTTTAAATTAAGGAAGGGGTGAATTGATGACGTCACTCACATAATGTGGGGGCGTATATGCTGTGCATTCATTTGTTGAATCAAAGTTTGAACTTAATGAATGTTAATAGGGAGTATTTAAAGACTATTTTTATTAGTTTTGTGTATGTATATGGTCTGATGAAGCCACAGTATGTGGTGAAAGTGCTTACCAGTCATTAAAATGTTATTTGTCTATATTATATGCGACTTGGGGCCATACTTCGTATTACTGCTGCTGTTTCCTTTGTTTAAATCCTGCGTATCACTGATTAATGAAATTGAAAAGAACAATATTAAAGCCACTTTAGTGTTTCCTGCAAAGATCAAATTATTTCTTTCTGAAGGAACATTAAATATTTGACACACTGTAGGAGGTATCCACTTTTGTTAACAAAAATAAAATCCCTAATAACACTGAAAAGAGACAGGATAAGCTGAATTCCTGGAAAGCTGCTTCTAAAATTAAAAAAAAAAGCTTAAAAAAGTGACTTTTACTCTCCAATTGCAGGACTTTTACTTTCTGAAACAATAGATTTACCCTTTAAGTAAAAGATTTGTATTGGACTTTAAGCTTCAAAACATATGTAAGTGTGTATTTATATGTTAAGCTAAAACATTTTTCATGATAAGGAATATAAATAGTTAGTTTTACTGTTTTACTATATTTACAGTGAAAGACTAAATTTATTTCATTTAACTAAACTTATAAATATATTTCTAAATGTTAAACAAATACTTCCTGTTAAAGAATGTCATTAAATTATAAGCAATATAACCTATAACTTTAAGACTATATCAGTTAAAAGAATTTTATTTTATTTGTTTAACTTTGATTAGTGTGTGCCAGGCTAACTGAATGTAATATGCTAATTAGAATTGTTAAAATGCAAGTGATTTTGTTTTCTTTTTTCCTATGTAACACATTAATTTCACATGTTGTTTATGAAACAATTAACACGTCAAAAAGCTTGAGAACAAAATAATGTTCCAGTTGTATGAAAATGCTCGATTCTTGCTTGCCTTGCTTCCTTCCTACTTCTTGAGCTATTCTGAAGAAAATCTTGGTCAAAGTTAATCACTGATGTCTATGAAAACAGGATAGAACATTCGTCATCTAGCCTTTTTTCAAGTATATGTGAGAAATCTACTCACAATAAAATCTTTTAAATATTTACTTAGAAGTGAAGAATTGGTAGAACAAAAATCTATAATAGTGTGTTTATATTGAGTTGCCGCTGATATATAATTTGCTTACATTTTGCTGAATGTTAATAGCTTATGCTGTAGTGTTATTAACTCTAATTGTACATATTAATGGAAATAAGTAAAGTTAGATTTTTTTTACTGTTTAGAACAGTTTATAATAATTAATTAGAATGAGAAACTTACAGAGGAAATTAGCAGCTACTGTGTTCTGTGAGTTGCCATTTTCACATGCTGTAATCAAATTCTAATGTCAGGATATGAAACTTAGATCAGAACAGTAGTTCACAATTGCTAAAAATACATTCAACAAGCAGGAATTATTTTATATAGTTAAAGTTACTTGTAATACTAGAATAACTTATAAGCATACAGATCTTTTGAATAATATGCAAATACACAATTAATGAAATCTCTATTTTGTATAATTAATAAAAGAGCAATATCAGTAAATTAAGAAATATATACACATAGTGTAATATCTAATAGGGAGCTGATGGTTAAACAGCTCTTTGCTGACAGATTTCAGAAATACAAGTTTTTATTTTATTTTATTTTTATTTTACATTTGTTTATCAGGAAGGTACAACTGTGCCAATGGCCCATTTTCAGTGTAGGCCTGGGGAGAAAAGCTCCATTACAAAGAAAAATCCCACATGAAATTGCAACTGAATATTATAACAAAAAAAGTTTTTACAATTGAAATATTTTAACCAAAGAAAATTTACATTATATTAAATTGCAAGCATATCTATATCTATCTATATATATATATATATATATATATATATATATATATATATATATATATATATATATGGTGACATAAATTGTTAAGATGTAACATTAGTAGGCAGGTAGGCAGGTTGACAATATAGTACAGAGACCACCAAAGGAAAAGTATCAATACAGTTATGAAATTAAGAGTAAACAAGCATGTATCTGATTACTAAACCTATAAAGTATGACAGGCCAGGCCCTAAGCTTGAAGGAACACATTGACATTGAGTACCAAAATGAAGAAGGGGTGGAAGCTGGATTTAGTTAGAAAGACTATGTATAAGATAGAGAGAGGCATTGCATGAAAGTATTAAAGGTAAAGAGATATTTTTTTAGCCATGCTTAGTGCATGAGCAGAGACAGTTATTGGTGAGGTGTTCCTTTAGTAGTTGTTTAAATTTGAAAGTGATGATATTATTGAGTATTGTTTGGGTATGGACATCCAGGATTTAGGTATTTGGTTTGAGAACAGGGAATCCCCATAGCTATTGTTAGATTTGGTTACTTTTAGTAGGACTTTATGGGTAGTATCTTAAGGATCTACTGCTGGAGTGGGGCTGAACAAGGTGTTTGGAGAGCTGGGCAGTTGTATGGGTGGTGGAAGATGATATGAGTGAAGATTAATTGGTTGAAGGTAACAAGATTAGGGAGTTCAAGCCATTTTAGTTGTTGCAGTGCTGTACAATGGTGTGATCTATAAGGGAGGTTTGAAGTGAATTTAGCTATTTTGTTATAACAGGACTCAAGTTTATTTAAATCAGTTTTTTGGAGGTTTGTGTATATTTGGTGAGGCATATAGCAGGGTGGAAAATAAATGAGTTCTAGATATGGAATTTCTGGTGAATTCAGATATGAACGGCTTGACCCTGTAGAGTGAGCCTAACTTAATGTGTACCTTTTTGATAGTTATAGCTTTGTGTTTGTCAAATCTAAGACTGTTGTCAATGGTAACTCCAAGGAGCTTAGTGTATTCTACAAGTTTGATTTTAGTTTTATTGGAGAAACAGATGGTGAAGTGGGGGCGATAGCATATTTTGTTACTGGTGAAGAATGTGAGTTTTGTTTTATTAGGATCAAGAAGAAGTTAGGAGTCAGACAGCTAATTTTTGATGTCACTGAAGGCTTTCTGGGTTTGGAGTACTGTAATTCAGGGATTTGAACATATAAGGGATGAGTCATCTGTATATTGAACAATAGTTGCATGTTGAGTTGCTGAGAAGAATTTAGTGTTGAAAATGGTGAAAAGTAGTGCTCTGAGTATTGATCCTTGTGGCACACTGACAGTGACAGGTAAAAGAGTAGATCATTTGTTATGTCACTTAACTGCCTGTTGGTGGTCAAATAAATAGCTAAGAAACCAGGAGAGGGCTGGTTGGGAAAGGTTTAATAAGGCTAGTTTGTTGAACATTTTCTGATGGGACAAAAAAGCTTTTGACATGTCAAGAAAGAAATTAAGTGGAGGCCTATATTTCTAAGATGGTTGATTGAATTAGTAAAGCTAACAATTGCAGTAGTGGTGCTATGCTTTGACCTAAAACCAAGTTGGGATGCAGATAGGAAATTGTTGTTTAGCAGATAGTCAAGTAGTTGTGTATGGATACATTTCAAGAATCTTGGCAATAGGCGGGAGAATGGCTATTGGCCTTTATTTAGTGAGTTCAGTAGATGTGCCACCTTTATGTAGGGGGATGATATGAGAGATTTTCCAGAGTTTTGGGTATATTGCTAGGTAATTGACCAGTTGATTAAGATAGAAATAGAGAGGAAATTACATCTGTTACATCTGATCCTCTTTTAAGAAATGCATTGGGAAGCTAGTCTGCAGTGAGGGATGAGGCTTTAGTCTGGAAAGAAGTTTCTTTATAGTGTTAATTTGTATAGGTTTAAATGAGAAGGAATTGAGGTTTTCTATTTTCTGTGTGTTTAAGGAGAGAGGGGTAGTACTGTTATTTCTTACAAGAGATAGGATCAAATTGACAAAATGAACATTAAATTGGTGTGCAATACTATCAGTGGAGTTGGCTGTGGTTGGAGCTGGGGTTGTAAACTGGCATGGTTTAAGCAATAAGTTGATGGCTTACCAGAATTTCTATGGGTTATTTTGGTGCTTTTGTTGTATAGCTGTGTAGTAAATATTTTCATGTTTAATTTGTTTTTTGGTGAGGTTACACATTTGATGATAGTCGAGAAGAGCAGTTACATTTTTGGTCTCTTGATAGTGACACCAGGCTCTATCTCTTTGTTTAAGAGCTTCTTGGTCTCTTCAGTGAGCAATGGTATGTGCTTGGATTTGGTGCATATTTTTTTAGGTGGGCTAGATTATTTAGAATATTGCTGAATTTTTCATTGAAATATTGAACAGCTGAGTCTAGGTGGATGTATTTTAGAGGGGACCAGTCACATTTGTGCAGGAGGGTTTTAAAGATTTCTGGTGAGACTTTTTTTTTGTAGCATACATATTTATAAACAATGTTTTAAGAGGGTAAATATGTTGCCTATTCAGGTAGGTGGGTAGGTGATCACAGGCTGTCAGAGAGACAACCAGATTGATAGCAGAGGAAGGTTTATTTATGAGAGTCCAATCCAGTATTGATTGTTTTTTACTGTGCTTGTCACCCCTGGTACAGGATTTTATCATTTGGCAGAATCTGTGGAGGTTAATAAAATTGGATGGATTATCAGAGGTGCAGGTTGACCAGTTTAGGCTAAAGTCCCCCATAATTATAGTTTCCTTATTGTATGTTGAAGAGCACCAGCAAATGAGGTCTTTAATAGAGGGTGGATTGTTGCCAGGTGGCATGTAAACAGCTATGATAATATGTTTGTTAGAGTTTATTTGGAGGTGAAAGATTAAAACTTATGAATTGGTCTGGGTGGTTAATAGTTATTCTTTTGAATATGAGATTACCTTTGTAAATTATGGCTATGCCACCACCCCGCTTATTACTCTTGTCAAGCTGATGGCTGTTGTACCCATGGGTTAGTATCTCTGTATCATGTAGGTGTGGTTTTAGCCAGGTGTCTGTTAAAATAGCTACGTCTGAAGAATACTGATTAAGGGTGCATAAAATTTGGGGATTTTGTTGACTATGCTTCTTAAGTTCATGTTTAAGATAAGGAGAACTGTGTTGCTATGTGGAAGAAGAGTGATGTTTGGAGTGAATTGGATGTCAGAAGAGTGGACATCTACTGTGCAATTTTTGGGCCTGGATTGGGATGTATATCTCTATTGTGTTTAATATGGGCATTATTGACTGGAAATATGTGGATACGTTTGATAAGCTGTTTAGTATATTTGCACAATACGTTTGGAGTTATATTCATATGTATATATCTGAATGGGAAGTGTTCAGTATTACAGTTGTTATAAAGGTGTAGTGAAATAATATAATTGGCTATACAGTTATGAGGAGGGATATGAATGAGTTGGTAGGAGAGTGGATGTATTTATATGCTGATTTTGATAGGGTGTTAAAGGTAAGCTGTAAAGAGCAAGGTGCATAACATAGTGTGTTGGAGTAGCATTATATGTAAATTAGAATGTAAGATATTGAACTAACTTCGTGATTAAGATGATGTGGGATGATGAGGTGGTGGGTAGTCTGGGGTGGGGTTTAATAGCATGAAGAACTAGTTAATAGGTAATGGTATGGCTGTAGTGATTGGATGATTGGGGAGGGAGGTGCGTTTTGTGGTTACCTATAAATGTACAGATAGCATGGGTGAGTAGAATGTTGGTGGTAGGGTAGGGGAGCAGACTGAGCAAGAGTGTAGCTATGTTTAATGGAACAGGAAAAGCCTGTAAGAGGTGAGCACTAGCACAAATGGCAATCAGTTCTATTAGAAGCAAGTACTGCACTTTTAGAGTCTTATACAAGATGTTACTATAGCAATTTAAATTCCTTTTTCTCTTTTGGGTGAATGTATTATTCAGGAGTGTGTTTGTGTGATTATATCAATCAGTAAGGGCTTGCATCTGTTAATTTCTGTAAGTGAGCCTTTGCAGGCCAAAAAACAAATTAAAGGGGTTTAAGCTGATTCATTTTAAATAACTTCAATTATTAGTGGGCTTAGATAAAAAAAATATGAATTATAGGGGCTTGGTCTACAGGGAACTTAGACTATAACCGGTGGAAACAGCTATCCAGCTGCCAATCAGGGCAGTGTGCTCTCCAGGAAAAGAAAACAATTAAAACAACCTATAAAAATGTGGTGGCAAGTTCTTTTCAACAGAACTGAAAATGGATTTGCAAATAACCAAATAGTAGTCACAGAGGTTGGGTTTCAGGGTTGATTTTGTATATCCTTGTACAGTTAGGGCTTTAGAGATTAAAATACATGGTGGCAAGTTATTTTCAATGGAACTGAAACTGAATTTGCAAATAACCAAATAGCAGTCACAGAGGTTGGGTTTCAGGGTTGATTTTGTATATTCTTTTGCAGTTAGGGCTTTAGTGAGTAAAATATGTGGTGGCAAGTTCTTTTCAATAGAACTGAAACCAGATTTGTAAATAAACAGATAGTCATGGAGGTTGGGTTTCATAGGTAATGGTATGGCTGAAGTATTGTATATCCTTGTATAGTTACTGCTTTAGTGATTGAAGTACATGGTGGCAAATTATTTTCAATGGAACTGAAACTGGATTTGTAAATAACCAGACGGCAGTCATAGAGGTTGGGTTTCTGGGTTGATTTTGTATATCCTTGTACACTTAGGGTGTTAGTGATTAAGGAGAAATATAGTTCAATGAGGAGCCTGGACAGCTAAGGGAGAGTTTTATTGAATAAGGTATAATTTTACTGGGCAAATAAGACAGAACAAATATATTTAAATAACAAACTTCTGATTAGAACGATATGTATTACATATACCTACATATGACAAAAATGTGAAGGTACAAGATCTCATATAATTTACATATTATAAAATAAGGTAGAATATTAGTGGGCAAGTAAGAAAGAAAAAATATATTTAAATAACAAGCTGTTTATAAGACATATATATTGCATATACCTACATATGGCAGAAATGTAAATGTACGATTTCATATAACTTACATATAAAATCATATAAAATGTGTAAAAATATCCTGAAAGCTGAAATTTGAAGCTTGGTCATGTGAACTTTGAAGTTGTTGCATATTGTTTGTTATTAGATTCACTAAGACTGCCTGAAATAACTAATTTCATTAAGTCAGAGCTGAAATTTGAGTTCTATATTGCAGAATCAGTATATCCATTTTTATAGAAAGTAAAGTAGATTTTTCAATATGTTTAAAACCAGAAAAGGAAGAATGGGATTTGAATTAATCTTTTGAATATAATATAGACTGCAATTTTTTTTTACTCCATAGAAATAGCAAGATGTTCTCTTTGAGCTCAGTAATGTACATATTTTATGAATTAGTTTAATAAGCTAAAATATTTTTAAATAATTTGATATTTATCATATTAAGAGTGTTATATAGTTTTAAGGTATCACCACTTGTACTTTTAAAATTAATTCAGAGCTTTTTTTAGATCTTAGATCTATAAAATATGTATATATCTTTTAGCATGACAAATATATACGTGAATATTATCTTTAAAAAAATCTTTTTAAATACACAGTATGGATAGTTTTAATCTAGTATATGTTAATGTAAATGGACTAAATAATGGCAACAAAGGGAAATCATTAATGAGATATCTAAAATTAAACACAAGAGACATTAGTTTTTTTTTAAGGGACTCAACTCGATAGATAAAAACATAGAATAGTTAAATAACTTGTGTAACAAAATATTATCATCTGCTCATTTAAAAAAAAAGAGTAGAGGAACTGCCATACTATGGAGAACATCTACTATAATGCCTAAGGTCATATAATCCATTAATAATCCCAAAAGAATGAATACATTTGTAATAATTAAATATAATGGCAAACTCTATACACTAGCTAATTTTCAATGGATCCCTGAAATAGGTGCAAGAGGCTAAAGATCACTTAAATGTACTACAAAGTCATTAGAAAGGTAATTTAACTTCAGTAGGGGATTTTAACTGTAAATATCTAGTAAAGAAGATAAAAATAAACAGAAGAAAGATACAATTATGGCATCAGCTAAAGCACAAAACAGGTGGATTGGTAATAATAATTTAGTTGACGTAATACTAAAAGCAGAAGATAAGTCATTGCTCTTCACTCATTATTCTTCTGTGCATTGGATGCAATCTAGAATTGACAGAATGTATGCCTCTGCAAATTTACTTAATAAAGTGAATTATTTTAAAACTATTCCTTGTCCTTTATCTAATCATAATGCACTAAGAATTACTATATTAAGGAATATAAGGAAAATTCAGATTATGTATAGAATACCAGTATATCTGATGAAATTAAAAGAGTTTAAGAATTACTTTAAGAAACAAATTAAGATTTTTTTTTTATCTTTGAATGATAATGGTCAGGCTAGTAAAGTTATTTTACTGGACTCCTTAAAACTACTTATTAAAGATAAAATAGGAAGATGTGCTAGTAATAAAATGAAAGCATGACATAATGAGTTGCTAGAAAGACAAGATAAAATACAAAAAGGCAGATCTGAACAACAAACAAAGAAATTAGATAATACTGAAGTCATTAAAAATTAATGACAAAATATCAGTTTTAATGCATAAAGTGAAGATAAATTTAGAAAAAAATTAAATTGCAGTTATGTGATAACTTCAAACAATCTCTATAGATTATCTAATACAAGTAAGATATTAACCACAATGGTACAAATCAATAATGTCTAAAATCCTCACACTAATAAACTTACTTCAGAGGTAGAGGAAATGTTTATTATTTTTAAAAAAAATCCATGACAATCTTAATAAAGATAAAAATAATATCCTGATGATTACAAAGTTGACAAGTATTTAAAGAAAAATGTTACTAATACATTTAATGACTAACAAATATCTGTGTTGAATAACCCAATTATCCTAATAGAAGTTAAATAAGTTAAAAAAAGGAGAAAGTAGTAAAGCTCCAGGGTTAGATGGTGTAAGTATGGAATTATATAGTCTATTTCTCTGAAATATTTTAGAATTACTGAGTGAAATTTTGAGGATAATTCAGAGTGACAAAATTACTCCTCCCTCAAAGAAATTTTCTGTAATCTCATCTATACTTAAACAAGGAAAGGATAATACAATTCCTGATAAAGACCCATTTCATTATTAAATTTACACTATAAAATATTTACTTCCATATTTGCTACCAGCTTAACAGATACAGTAGATTAATTAAATAATAAACAAAGATCAAACAGGATTTATAGCCAGTAGATTAATGTATGGTAATATAGAAAAGAGTAGTAACTATCTTAGATTTAGCAAAAGTAATGAACAAGAAATATGGCCCTGATTAGCTTAGATATTGAGAGAACTGTTGATTCTGTAGATTGAAACTATTTGTTTAACACTTTAGAAGTGCTTACATTTCCAGAAAATTTATTGGGTTGTTAAAAAAACTGTATAGATACTCCAGAGCATATCTTAAAATTAGATCTTACATTTCTCAAGGACTGATTTTGAACAAAGCCACTAAGCAAGGATGTGCCTTGTCCCCTCTGCTCTCTGCATTAGTTATTGAACCCTTAGCTAATAATATAAGAAACAAATAAAAAAATGATGGATTCTCAATTAACAAGGATTGTCAATCTAAAATACATTTTTGCAGCTATTTTATTAACTATAAGAGTTTTAAACTGTCCATTAGAAGAAATAGATGAGGAAATTGAAAATTTCAAGACATGTTTCTGCTGAAATTTAATAAAAATAAAATTGAAACCTTAGTGCTAAATCAGTTACTAGATAGTAAGTTTAAAGATAAATACAAATATATTTGAGAAGGAAAAGAATTAAAATATTTAATAATAAAAATCTATGAATTTGAGTAAGATAATTAATAAATATTATTTTGAAAAAAACATTGAAGAAATGCTACTTAGGGCGGCCACGGTGGTGCAGTGGTTAGCATTGCCTCCTCACAGCAAGAGGTCCTCTGATTCAATTCTCGGCTGGGGTGCCTTCTGTGCGGAGTCTGCATGTCTTCCCTGTGGTAGTGTGGGTTTCCTCCAGGTGCTCCGGTTTCATCCCACATCCCAAAGACATGCTGTTGGTGGATTGGACACTCCAAATTGGCCCTAGGTGTGAGTGTGTGCATGCGTGTGCCTTCTGTGGAAGGTTGGGTGCCGAGCTGGCACCTCAGCACTGTAAAACTCCACTGCCAATCATGAGTGGACAGGTGATCTGCTGTGGTAACCCCTAACCTGGAAAAATCCGAAAGAAGAGGAAGATTGAAGAAGTGCTACTTCTTATTAAAAAATGGATTTTCTTTTTTACTTTTGAGGATAGGTTAGTACTTTTTACAATGATTATATTACCAAAGATTTTATGTATATATATATATATATATATATATATATATATATATATATATATATATATATATATATATATATATATATATATGTGTGTGTGTGTGTGTGTGTGTGTGTGTGTGTGTGTGTATACTGCTTTTAAAGAAAATGGGAAAAAATGTTCCCCAGGATTCAGCAAGCTCTGCACGGCATTCAGGAATAGAGCAGGAGCTGCTGGAGGCAATATGGCCACTGTGTGATCCAGAAATAAGCTCCTGCACTATTCCTGCATAGACACAACTCCTGTATGCAAATTACCCCATTTTCAGGTGAAAACCATACAAATGAGGTGAATTTGCAATCCAAGAAGCTGGCAGCTGGCCGTGCAGGACTAGTGTAGTCTGCAGAAATGTAATCGGTTAGTAACAAAGTACATTTTTGCAAACTACAAAATGGAGCCATGACAGCTCTAAATAAAGGGTGTATATAAGGTGGAAAGCATGCCACTGGAAAAATATATGGCTATTGGCATGAAAAACTGTTGCAAAAATAAAAAAAAAATTTTTTTTAGCCAATTTTGGCTGTTTAAGCATAGGGCAGCGGTGCTCAAACAGGATTGGGCCAGAAATAAAAAAAAAGCTTGAAATAAGCATTCTATCCAAAATCACAACTTTGCCATTATACTCAATGACAGGCAGAAGTCAGCATGGCCAGTGAATAGTGTTTGCTATGGGGGAAGGCTCAGTGTCAGACTTGTAACTAGGCAATAACAGGCAATCCTATGCAAATGAGGGGAATGATACTGAATCCCAGATCCCCCTCATGGCAAGCCTGCACCCAACCATGTCGGTGCAGGAAGACCATGGTGCAAGCCTAAGAGCTAGCTGACATCATAGAGGGGTGTATCAGGCATACTGTAAGCTTATTGGAGCCCTTTGGCTTGAATTTGCCCTTAGCTTAGCAGAGCTAAGCAAGTGGGTGTGTCTGAAGCTGCTAAGCACACTTTACATTGCCTAAGTGGGTGTGCGTGCCATGCACCATGTTTTAAAGGAAAAAAAAGTAAACCAGGAAATAGCAGCTCCATGCACATCTGAGCACTGTGTTTGAGTGGCACACCCCTGGGCTTAAATAGGAAGACAATGGAAAGGGAAAACTGCAGTAGGAAGGTAATCAAGGAGAGCTAACATAGCTGGCAGGTGAAATGTATCATAATCAGCCAGTTACACAGGCAGCAGCCCAGCCCAGTGCACCACTATAAACTTTGCAAACACCTTTCCCTCTGTTTTTCCCACAAACTCTACACCACCGGTATACACAAGTGGGGACATTTTACCAAATTAAAGCAACAAAATGATAGAGGCTGCAGCAGCTATCATAAATCAACATGTGGAAGAGGCTGAAGGTGGTGAGGATGAGAATGCTGATGACCAACCCACAGTGAGGAGAAGGAGAAGAGTGTACAGACCCAGGGTAACCTACCAGGGGCTACATGAGCTGGAGATAGTGGAGTGCTATAGGGTGGACAGGGACTTCCTACAGCAAATTGTTGAGCTGTGCCGGCCACACCTCACAAACAGAACCAACAGAGAGGAACCCATCCCAGTGGATACCAAGGTATGTGTAGGCCTAAGAATACTAGCCACAGGTACCTTCCAAAGGCCAACTGGGGGTATCATGGGGATCTCACAGGCATTAGCATCCAGGCCATACCTCTCAACCTGGAAAAAAAATCTGGACAACACCCATGAAAAATAGTTACAAATCTGTACGCGGGTTAACATCTAATTTGCATACATAACTACATAACCCCACCCACTCCAATGAAATTGTGGGATACCAACTTTCAAACGCAAACTGAAGAACAGACAACCAAAATATGGCACCAGTCCCCCTGCAGTCATTCCAATGTCCCATTACCTGGCTATTTAACTTAATGGCTATCATTTAGTGACTTTAGCTCTCACTTCTCACCATAACTCTCAACCTCTTAGCACAATAAAAACTGAACAAAGCCAATAATGGGGGGAATACAAATTCTGTTCTCACTTCTCCAGTCCTGACACCCTTCCCTTCATACCTCTCAGCTATACAGATTTTCACAGAATATCCAGATCTTTGACTCATATTTTGGTCTGAGTGACTCATAACATTTGGGTTTTTTGACAGAATCACTGAAAATTGAAAGTCACTAAATAATACTTACTAAACAATTACAGACATTGGAGTTTCAGACTTTATATCCGTCAGAAAATACATACCATAATGCAAATCTTGTTATTTTACTAATTTTCTAAGTTTATAGGAGCAATATTTAAATTGCGTCCTCCCATTTTTTCTGTCGTTGTCCATATTTCTTGCACTGAAAGGTTGACTTGACTTCGACGTATAAAAAGGTACCCATCAGTGCTGCTCTATGCAGCTATATCCCCCTACTTTAAGTCATCCCACTCCATCTGTGCCATCATCATCACCACCACACCACTATTTTACTTACTTTACTCCCTGCATCCAACATAACAACAGCTAGTTCTCAAAAGATACATACATCATTCAACCTTCAATCTCAGTTCCTGAATCCTGACTGAGAGGTTTAAAATATATCAGCAGATAGACTACTAACTTCAGTTTAGTTATTATGACTGAAAACTACTTAAGAAAAAAAAAACATACATAGAACAACATTTCCTTTCTTACCTTTTTTTATTTACCTGCTGGTGCTGGAGGTGCAAGAGGAGCCGGGGGAAGCAGCTGCAGCAGAAGAAATATTTTTTTTCATGATGAAATGAAGAAAGAAAGATGAATCATGAATGATGTTTCTCACACCAGGAAGAACCAAGTCAGAGTCAGACAGACTCACGCTCACTCAGTACAGTAGCAAAAGCCAAAAGTGCCAAGCCCAACTCTGCCAAGTAGTATGCTGTTGTAAATGCAAGCCTTAGTGTTAGCCAACTTATTTTTTTTATTAAATAAAAAATAAAAATAGTGTCTCTTCTTCTCTGATTCCACATTTCCTTTTGTCTACTCTGCCATACTGTTATATCAGCTGCATGGTCTGCTCGTACACCGGTCCACATGCCTGCTTCAAATCTCAATGCTGCTGGTGCTGCTGGACTCTCACTGGTGCTTGCTCAATCAGTCAAATGCTCTAAGGCAGCCCAGGCTTCTCTGTTCTTCTTGAACTTCTGTGTTGTTACTTCTTCTTCTGTGTTCGTCTGACTGAATTTGCCAGCCCACCCCTCTCTCTTTATAGGCTACAACACTGGCATAGTCAGCAGAGCAGAGCACGAGCACTGCTGCTGCTAAAATGTAAACAAAGTACTAAATTACTTTGACTTGTTTATTTACATTTTAGCATCAACAGCAATGCACGTGCGGCTCGTCTCGTCACTCAAGATTCAAGAATAATTTAACACACATCTCGCATGCACTGTGCACCTGCAAGTCTGCAACCTGCTGTAAAACTTTTAAGTTAAGAACTGAAGAGAAGAGTGACATATTATTAGTAACAACAAGTACAGCAACATTTGTAAATGTGTAAACCAGACCCACAGGCACCACCAGGCATCTGGCAGGCAGTCACAAGCGAATCATGGACAGGACAGTCACAGCACGCAGGGCACGGCAGTCAGACTTGTTTTGTTGTTAACTTGTGCATGATTATACTAATAGTTCTTTTTCTTTGTTCCTAATTCTTGTCATCCCAATGCCATCCCATCCACCCCCCCCTCCCTCCCCAACCTAATGCTCGGAGCCACGGCACTGACAACTCAACCGGAGTCCGGAAAGCCCTTTATAGTATGTGCTGCAGCTGCTCGTTTCAGTCATGTCATGTGTTTGTGTATCTATCCACTTCCCACAGTATGACAGGCGCTGACGGCTCCTCCTGCCTGCCAGCCTGACTGAGCCCAGTACATTAGTTCACTGCCACTACTTTCCTTGCCTTTTAAAAGTTGACTCGAGTCCTCTAAATTAAATCCTGATTCCTGGCTAATGCCTTGGGCTCATCACGGGACAGGTGCGGGTCTCTCGAGTGTGAGAGTCAGTCAGTAACTCAGTATGTATGAGTGTTATGAAGTGAACTTGTGAGCACTGAGTGAGTGTGAAATTTGAGAGAGACAGAGAGTGACAGTCCAGAGTGTGTAAAAGTGTATGTAAGACAGACAGTCTCTCGTCACACTAATATAAATATACAAAATAATATGCAAAAAAAAAAAAATAGCATTTTCTTTTTTGGTTTACGTTGCCTGCAGGGGACGGGGGCAGGGAGGGGGATTGGAATGGGTGTATGTGTTTGTATGACTGATGTGATGTTCGTACGATAATGTAATTATTTGACTGAATGCTGATGATGATTGGTGTTGACTTAACTTGACTTGTGTGTTTGTTAGTGTGTGACTCATTTGTTGTGTGTGCACTCACTGTCTGTGTCTGTGTGTGTGACTGTGATGACTGAGTGAGTTTGACACAGTAAGTAGATGATGATCATGATTCATGATGACAGCAGTTGCAGTAGCAGCACGCAGCACTAGCAGTAGTGGCCCAGCCTCCTCCTCACTCTTCAGTCTTCCTCAACTGAATTCTGACAGGCTACTCACGTAGCTGATGTCACCGGACATGCCTCCGCGTGATAACGTCATTCGCAAAAAGACGAAAAATAAAAAATTAAATGAAAAATCCTGGAAAATCGGAAATTAAGGGGTGCCACTCGGGAATCGTGGCACCCCATTATTTAGACCCCAAAATTCGGTAAAAAATGAGTAATTCGGGACGGTTGGGAGGTATGATCCAGGGTACTTCACCATTTCCTGGATGCCATGTCAGCACACACCGGTGAGCACGTATATTTCCACAACAGCCATGAGGAGTTGACAAGCAATATGCATCTCTTCCACCAAATAGCAGAATACCCTGAGGTAGTGCTATAGACTGCATGCACATATGCATCAAAGAATCACCTGGTGAGCGGGGTAGGGTCTACATCAACCAGAAGGACTTCCCCTCCATCAACTGCCAGGTCATGTGCGATGATCAGGACATTATAATGAATGCGTGTGCTGGCTACCCTGAAAGCTACAATGACTCCCACATCTGGCATATGAAGCAGCTGTACCAGAGATTTGCCAGTGGAGCATCCCTTACGGCCACCTAGTGGGGGATGCTGGTTACACATTGGAGCCGTGGCTGATGACACCCATCAGAAATGCACACCCGAACAAGAACTCCATAATGAGGTACATGCACAGACCAGAATCATAATAGAGCATGTGTTTGGGATGCTCAAGTCACGTTTCCAGTGCCTGGACACATCCAGTGGAGTCTTGCTGCAGTACTCACCAGCTACATGTACCCAAATTGTCATTATATGTGCCATGCTACACAATATGATACTGCAGAAACAGCTACAGCAGGAACAGCAAGGGGCAGGGCCACACAACCCCCCACCATTGCCAAGGCCTGCATAGGCACACATTAACTCAGAGGAGGAACAACCTGAGCCTGCCCCAGTAGGCAGAAAGAGGTGTGCCCAGTATGCCCAGGCCATGGCAAAGAGGCAATGCATAGCACATACACTGACATGGTAGGAACCCAGGGAATGACACCTCTCTCTGACTCGCACATACAGTAAAAGGGATGCCAAACATGACACTACCTGTGGTTAACCATGTAAAGGGAGTGTATTATGTGCATCCAACATAGCCCTCAAGTCACTCTCCCTATCAATTGCCGAATGGAGTACTATGTTTTGTTACTTGTATCTATGGTATGGATGTGAGCATGCAAGGGAATTTGGTGGCTTTATGGGATGCTAGCAGATAGTAGACACCTATAGTGGCAGCATGAGATCTGTAACAAATACTGGTGTCCCCATAGTAGCCAGTACTAGACAAGGTGACAAAACTCACTGCAGGAAATGTGGTGGGCCATGAGTGTCCATCGTACACACACATGCCAATCAGGGAGACTCGCATACCCAAGAACAGTCTCAGCCAGCAGGACAGGCATAGACAAACACAAACAAAGGCTGTGCTAAGGCCTCTGACTGATGGCTATGGAGAACATCACCCCTCCAGACCTACACAGACAGACTACAACAGGTCAGGCAGTGGGATGTTAGTTCTGAAGGGTAAGAAGTCTGAAACTGAAATGCAGGTCAATCAAACCTAAGACCTGTAGTACACTGATATGCCTATAGTCAGCATGATAGGTCAGAATACAGAATGAAATGGAGTACCTGAAATACCAGTACAGTCATAGCAAATGTGTACAAGTGTCAGGTATGCCCCCCATCCTATGTAGAAATGTAGTAACATGTATGTGTGGGTATAATAACAGTGGAGCACAGATGACCTGAGCTGGCCAAAGTAGCAGGATAGATTGTAGCATGTGTACAATATGCAGGGCTGCGTGTGTTAGGTTGGTGTGTGTTGTATATTGTGTGAGAGTGATCAGTATGTAGGCATGGTGAGGTTTGTCCTGGTGGCCATTGGCCAGTACTGCTGATGACAGGGCCAAGTTCTCACAACTGCAGTGCCAAAAACAATGCATCCCAGCAAAACACATTCCAGCAGTAAGCCATAGTAAATGTTTGGAAGTAATATGTGTCAATATCTGAAAGATGGACATGGCATGAATGTGGGCCTAGACATACAAACAGCACACAGGGGGAAGTATCCCAGACAGACAGTGAATAATATGTTACTGTCAAATGGACACACCTTTGAAATTGTACATACAGGTTAGCAGCACATTAGTTGGGCTTGTAGAATGGAATACCGATGTTGTCTGGCCAAACACTGGCAAACCACAAAGGTCACAGGTATGAAGTATTGAGAAACAGCTGATGTCCCTGCACAAGCCAACATAAGTGGAATGCCCCTTGCATATCTGTGAGTCAGATGCAAGTATGTCCATAGCACACATGCACCCAGTTCATTCCACCATCACCCACGGGTACCTCTCTGGTCTCATCCCTGCTGTGGGAATGAGTACAATATGACCCCCACCTCTATTTGGCAATAGCCAAAGAATGCAGCATGCAGAACAGGTGTCCCATGCAGGTGTGTCCCTAAGCAGCACCCTGCCAGCATCCACACCACTGGATCAATAATGCCAGAAAATATTGGCATTAACACCTTGCACACCTACCCTCTCACCCCAGGGGAATATAGTGTCTTGCAGTCTGGGACTGTAGGAGTGACACAATGCAATGGCCTGCTACAGCTGGCCTGCATCACTACCAAATGGCCTGCAATCTTCTGCCAAAGGCCTGTGTCTCACCTGTACTGCCAATGTATGTTATGTCATGGACTCCCAAATAACAACATAACACAGTCCACAGAACCCAAATGCAAGGCCATGTGGACAAATCCCAGTAACATGTTCACCATGTCCTACTGCATGAACTGTGGACCAACACTGAATTACTGCTGGGATGAGGTGATAACTATAAGGAACTTATCAGATAATGTTTGCATACTGTTTGTAAGAGGATAGAATAATAGTGGGGGGGTAGGAGCATGGATGGCATGGAGTGTGTGAAGTCCGACATTCAGCCATGTGCACATACTATCCCTGCCTGCAAACATAGGGATGGGTGGCTACAAACCTGCTCATAAACCACACTGTGAAGGGGTAATGTCCAGAAGTATGACCCCTGCCTCTGGGTAACCTGTGTGAATCTGTACAGCTGTGAGGTATGGCCACAGCAGGATATGGCCATACTGTCACTTTGATGGATGTACAAGCATGGGATCCTAAGCCACCACTGTACCAAGGTGCTGAACTATTTACACAGACCCAGCTGCAAGTGTCTGCAGCTTCCCCCTCCAGAATGGCATGATTGTGCAAGAATATGTATGCAGCAGACCACAATACTGGACACAGCTGCATTCACCCTGTGTTCCCCGGGACATTACTACAAGCAAATATGCATACCTGACAGTACTTGACATAAAACATCACAGTGTAAAACAGTGCATATGTTTGAATATCTCTGCTAACACCAAGACCATGTAGCAGAAGCAGAACAGACACAATTACCTACAGTAACCCACTATCCTTTCCCCATTTTGACTCCATATTGTCAACCGATCTACAGATATCCCACAGAAACAGGTTGCTAGTTGTAGGTGTAGAGCACAAAAGCCTGCACAGGAGTGCAACCTTCCTGGAATTTATTCACACATTCAATACAGAAGGTCATACTGGGCATGCTCCCACACTTAGAGAAATGAAAGCCATGTCTGACAACAAAATACTGAAAGGGCATACTCGGCATGCTCACACAATGAAGCCCATGTCTGGCAACAACAGTGGACTATACATATCTGTCAGCCACAGATGTTTGTGCACACACTCCTCAGTACACACCAGTGGATAGAAATACACACATATATCCAAGGACAACACACTATAATATGCCAAAATTACACATACATAGATGTGTGGAAGAGAGTGACAGTGACAAAGAGCCACCCATCATGAGGACTGTCCCACCCAGCAAACATCCAATTGGCTAAAACCACATGATGTGCAAATGTCAACCACTGTAGACATTTGCCGCTGGTATCCCTCAGCACTATAGTGTATGTGGTGCTTGTGCTAACTATGTAACATGACTGTACAAGTCAGTAGTCATCTAGCAGTTGTATACACGTACCTGTGGAATATAAACCTGTGTGTGCCTGAGCGTTGTGTGTCTGCTTCTAGATGAATGGGTTATGGCCCATGCTCACACATTGCACTCCCCATTGCCCTACTATGACAAGCCTGCTGATGTCTTCACCTTGAAATACACCTTTGGGGAAGAAATAACCCTATAAGCTCAGTGGCATGTGCTATAACTGCATAATGCTGAAGTGAAATGTAGTAGTTAGGTAGGAGTTCTAATCCCAGACATGGCAACTGTGTGTTTGTCTGCCATGTAGGGATCAATGCTTTTTAGGCCATTCACACTCACTACAATTTCAAATGCCCTACTTTGGCAGGGCTGCTGATGTCATTCACTTTGAAATACACCTTTGGGGAAAGAGTAGCTAAGTAATCACTGTGGCATGTCCTATAACAGTGTGATGCTGTGGTGTTATGTACTAGCTAAGCAGGAGTTCTATTTCCAGACATGGCAACTGTAGAACTTTGTGTGTGTGTTTATCTGTGTAGGGATAAATGCTTTTGAGGCCATTCAAAGTACTACAACTTCCATTGCCCTACTTTGGCAAGCCTGCTGATGTCATTCACTTTGAAATACTACTTTGGGGAAGGAATACCCAGTAAGCTCCATGGCATGTGCTATAACTGCGCAATGCTGTAGTGTTATATACTAGCCAGGTAGGAGTTCTATTCCCAGATGTGGCAACTGTGAAACTTGCGTGTATAGGGCTCAATGTTTTTGTGGCCATTCACACTCACTAGGCACACCTAAAAATGGAGAACATTGATATCTGTGCAGTAACAGAGACCTGATCCAAGGCTCCAGAGAGCACCCCTGCAATAGCAGGTACAGCTCTCACTACACTGTTTGGCCACCAAACCAGGACCAAAACAACAAAGGTGGAGGAGTGTCCATATTCACCAAGGATATTCACACCACCAGGCTACTTGCCCAACAGAACATGTCTGAAATACCCCCGGTGCAACTAACACTAGGTCAGACTGCAATCCAAATTGCATAGCTTGCTACATATCCCCCGCCATGCCCCAAAATTCCCACTACAGCTTTTGAAACATACTGGGAAATATTATGATACAACCAAGCACACTAATACTGGGTGACTTACACTACCCTACCATTAACTTGGAAAAATACTTGTGAACCAACATGTGTGCTCAATGGTTCTTGGAAGTCATAATTCCCAATGCCCTGGATCAAGTAACCCATAGTCCCACCAGGAGCTCAAATATCCTAGACCTGGTCATTACCAACATTGGAATTCAATGCTCCACACCTATGTTCACCCCATCGGTGGTCAGTTCTGCCCATGAGCTAATCACCATTAACATCAACATCCCTCCCCCACACCCCAGTAAGGAAACCCCCATAACACACATCTCCAAAGCCAACGTCATGCTACATATGTCAGTCATGACTAATGTCATGACACCCATGCAGATGGGAACTGAAAGGACAACTGCTGAATCCTACATGAAGACATTGTACGAGCACATCCACTCATACAGGAATCGTGCCATCCAATATAGAATCAAGACGCTCCCCACCAAGAAAAAGAAGCCAATGTGGTGGACCCCTGCCATAAACATACTGTACAACAAAAAGAGGAAACTGTTGCAGAAATGGGGGAATTTCCAGGATTCAAAATACTCCCTTACCAGCCACAGTAAGAAACTGAGATCCCTCATAACATCCACCAAAGCTAGTTACGAACATAATATAGCCAAAGATGCCAAAGACAACTGCAAGATGTTCCATAGCTATGTCAGGAATCTAAATGGCAATGCTCAGATCTGCTCTGAGCTACAACAGGATGGTATTAAATATACTGCTCCCAAGGATATTGCCAATACCCTGGCAGATCGATTCAATGCCAAGTGCACCACCTCCCACCCCCAAAAGAGCCCATCGCAACACAAAAAGATTGCCACATTCCAGTAATAACAGCCACATAGGTTAAAAGCACACTCTCCAGAGCTAAGACATCAGCAGCCATGGGTCCAGTCAACATCCTGGGCTGTGTACTACATGAGCTACAAAATGAACTGGCATCTCACCTATGTGCCATGTCTAATCATAGCCACACCTCAGGCTTTGTGCCCACTGTGTGGCGCACAGCTACATTTATCCCAGTCCACAAGGGGGGATTCACCTTGGATCCCGGGAACTACAGCCCCAGCAGTATGACATGCCTGATCTGCAAGGCCATGGAATGTATTATCATGGAAATTAAAACAAAGACATTAGAAAACCTGCAAACACTGGACCTCAACCAGGTTGGGTTTGTGAAGGGCCAATCATGTCACCTCAACCTGATTGACAACTGTGAATCCATCTTCAGAGCTGTGGACGAAGGTAAGGTGGTTCACACAGCCTATCTGGACCTCGCCAAATCCTTCAACACCATCCCCCAGTCTGGAATCATAGATAAATGTAGCAAGCTGGCCATTAATCCTTATGTCACCCAATGGGCTGCCAACTGCTGTACTGACAGAACCCACACTGTAAATGTAGGTGACACCAACCCCAGTCCCAAACAAGCGACAGTTGGAGTACCTTAGGGTTCAGTCCTGGCACTGCCCTCATTTGGCATCTACTGCTCTGAAGTACAGTCCAACAGTAAGGGACTCTGGCAAACAAAGCTTGCAGATGACTGCACACTGGGAGCCAATATTGAATCCCCACATGATGTGGATATTCTACAGAAGGGTCTTACAGAAAGACATGCTTGGTGCCTGAGCCATGGCCTCAAGATCAATGCCAAGAAATTTATAGTTATCCTATTTGGGAAGGGACATGTACCTGTGAAGTACCACATAGGTGGCAGTACATTAAACACCTAAAGTATGATAAAAGACTTAGGGACACAGGTGGAAAGTGGTCACACCTTTGATAACCACATCACCACAACAGTCAGGAAATCCACCTATGTGGCACACCTCACCATTAAGGGCTTTACATCCAGGAAAAAGGAGGCCATTGTCCCACTGTAGTCATCTCTCAGTAGACCCAGTACAGATTACAACAGCCCATTACATATTATATGTACCTTACAAGACATCTGCAACAACTAGAAAGGCTGCAGACATACCTTGCTAAAAGAATCACAGGCCTAAATCAGATGCCCTATGCTGACCGTCTGTAATCATCCAGCTATACTCTGTCACACGTGTTCTCAGAGATGGTCTCTGCTTAACATACCATGCCATGTCAAACCCACAGCTGTTGGACATGCTACACTTAAAGAATACCATACCCCACAGCCACATGCTCCAGGGATCCAAATTTTATCATAACAATGAACAATACATGCTGGCAGGATGTGTTTCTGACCCAGAGACTCCCTAGACTCTGGAATAAACTGCCCATGCATGTCAAGCAGAGTGCCTCTTTGGCCCTCTTCAAAAGCAACCTGGATGATTGGATGGGAGATAGGAAATTGACTCTGGGGATAATGCCAGCTGCCCTGCTAGACAGGGGTCTAGGAAAGTAAATATTCTGGGAAGACATAGCGAAGGAATTGTCATGTCTAGGTATGTATAGGCCCTAGGGCCGATAGCCTAGTATCAACCTATGAACCTATGAACCTATGAACCTATGACCTACACTTTCCATTGCCCAACCTTGGCAAGGTTGCTGATGTCATTCACTTTGAAATACACCTTTAGGGAACAAATAGCCCAGTAAGCTCTGTGGCGCGTGTTATAACAGTATAATACTATAGTGTGATGTACTACTTAGGTAAGAGTTCTAATCCCAGATGTGGCACATGTAAACATTTGTGTGTGTGTGTGTGTGTGTGTGTGTGTGTGTGTGTGTGTGTGTGTGTGTGTGTGTGTGTGTGTTTGTCTGTGTAGGGATAAATGCTTTTGAAGCCATTCACAGTCACTACAACTTCCATTGCCCTACTTTGGCAAGCCTGGTGCTGTCATTCAGTTTGAAATACACCTTTGGAGAAAGAAAAGCCCAGTAATCTCTGCAATGTGTGCTTTAACTGCATAATGCTGTACTGTGATGTACTAGTTAGGTAGGCGTTCTAATCCCAGACATGGCAACTGTGAGACTTGGTGTGTGTGTTTGTCATATGTATCCTGTGTGGAGGTAGCTGTGAGTTTGTAACAACAGGACTCATTGTAGAGCAGATTTTGCAAATTTCTTATATGGTGGGCCAATTATATGTCACAATGTACACCTTACAAGGATAACAGATGTCAAACAGCAGAGAGGCTGGGGAAAACAATCCATACCCCTACATGTGACATAATGGCTTGGCAAAAAATGTAGGCATCCCTTGTATTACCAGAGAACACTCTTCACCCATGGCTCATACACACACTCAGCTAGGCAACAACCACTATGCTGGTAGTTCCCTGCATATTTCCCACAGATAGCAACCATGGTGTGATTGCAGTGGACTACAGAGGACACGGCACCCTGTCCCATCCCTACAATAGGCAAATCATTGCATACAGTGCTCCTTTACTATGTTACCCACTGGACGCCTGCAACAACTGTGGAGCCAGCAAATGTAACCCACAAAGGACATACCATGCCTTATACACATGCCCTGTATGGACAGATGCCACTGACACCAGGGAATACTTGTATCATGCTGTCAATGTAGGTGCAGGGTCAACCTGGTCTCCATTGCCAGTTCATACCACATGAGGTCAGAAATGGCAGATCTGATAACAATCTGTCTGCACAACATGTCCCAGACACCCCAGACACACTTCCATGTGTCACAGAACAGCCATGTGGGACATGTGCAAATCCAAGACACTGTCCATGTCATGGAATATAGAACACATACACGGCAAGCATTGCACTGCACTGGCCACCCACAATAGTAACCAAGATGACCGGATGGTGAATAAAATACCCACCTGTGTGGGCCAATCCAGACACTACACCCCTGAGCCACACTGCAGACCATTGTCATGTGCCCTAATGCCAAAGTATACCCTTTACCTAGCCTTGTACAACCTTCTGGCACAGTCAACCACTACACCCCTGTGAAGCAATGCACCCATGCATGTCAGTACGTCAGTACTGGCAAACCTATGTGTGTGTGTGTGTGTGTGTGTGTGTGTGTGTGTGTGTGTGCGTGTGTGTATGTGTGTGTGTGTGTGGGGGGGTTTATAATGGATGCTGTTCACACTCACTACACCTCCCATTGGCCTACTGAAACATGCCTTCTGATGTCAGACACCATGACATATCCTTTGCCCATATATCATCCTGATAACCCCTGTGGTGCATGTGATACCTGTATATTACTGTCTTGTGGCAAACTAGCTAGTTAGGAAGTCTAATCCTGACCCTGCCAACTGTGATAATGTGTGTGAGTCCCTGAGAGAGTGTGGCTGTGTTGACCTTGACACTTGTTCATGTGGACAGGCATGTGTACTACACCTACCTTATCTCTCCTTTATCACCGTTACTGATGTCACTCACCATCGAATATACCTTTGGACAGTTTCCCTACAGGTAGGCTCTGTGACACATGCAATAACTGCACAGACATGTGATAGCAATGCACAGTCAGGCAGGGTGTTTGAAACCCTGTACTGGTAAGTGTGTGACACAATCATGTTTAGGTTTTACTCTCCCACCCCCTCCATGGCTTACTTTTGTCTCTGTCTCTCTCTCTCATTCCCTCTCTGGTGGATGTGGAGAAGTACACCTGCTTTGCTTAGGCAGAAGCTTGTGTTTTGTAAGTGATGCTCATGATCAGCTGATAGCCTCTGCACAAATTGCAGTCCCCCACTTGCTGATTGCATGTGGGACACCTGTGGTAACATTCCCATAGCCAATTGCATGGAAACACACTCCTATAACTAGGAACATCATGTGGGTGTTGGCCCTTTTTATTCACTGTGAGCAGGACTTTATGTTGGTGTTTGGCAAACAGCATCACAGATATTTGCCAGGTGTGCTACTGCCGGGCCACCATAACTGTGGGATATACCTCTAATAACATACACTGTGGAGACAAGCAAACAAACAGGAGGGGGGTGTTCCAGACATGACTACAGAATGTAAGTGCTGCTCTTTTGCATTTGGAGTAATGTTGGTTTACCAGGGTTTGTGTGGATATTGCTGGTCTACATGATTTAATACCTGTCATGACAGTGTTATGTGTTTTAGGAAACTCCCACCTGTAGGATTATCAGCAAACTGGCCAGTGTTTGGAATCTTATGTTTCTTTTGTTACTCACAGATCACCTATCTTAGAACTGCATAAGTATAGTCTGAGGACTGCAGTCAGTACATGGTGACAGCCATGAGAGTCACTGACTTCATATCCCTCATAGGACATATGTCACAACAAACCCTGTTACAACAGTAAATGTATGAGGTTATCACAGCAACTTGCCAATATTGGCCCAGTGTTTGTGCCTCCAGCCACAAGTCTGTCAACCTTTGTACATATGTCATGCAGTAAAAGGTGCATATGTTCTGTACACCATTATTTATTGACTTCATACCTGATAAAAAGCCAGTCAAATATCAGACTGCTAGACATGTTATGTATAGCAGCGGTTATATTTGAGGTCATAACCTGGGCATTCTGTGGTTGTGTGTGCAGTAATGAGGTCTGGGTACTTATGGTGTTTGTCAACAGTATGTGTACTGCGAATACATACCTTGGCCTGTGTACAGACTTTGGTAGATGTCATTGTTCTCGGTCCTGTTCTATCTGATGTTACATGCTGCTTCAGTGTATGGTACCCTATTGGCTCACACATGTCCCATACCACAGATAGACATCAGACCTCACTGTGTCGTGGCCCAGTATATGTAGGGTTGGTGTGTGAGTGGCATATATGAGGATGGTGTTGATCAGACAGTCCATATACTGTAATATTAAGCTTGCTTACCATATGTGGCTGTGGCTGTGTTCACATTAGTTGTGGGAATGCATTTTCACACAGGTGCCTGTTATTCTGTGCTGTGACATGCCTGTAGAGCCTGCTATATTTGCAGGTACGTGTGTATTCCACCATAAGAAATGTAGGCCAGTGTTGTGGCAGTCTGCCTGTAGTTTGCACAGTGCTTTGTTACATGCCTATCAGCTTAGTGTAATTAAGATATTTGCCAGGTGTGCTACTGCCGGGCCACCATAACTGTCATGTATTTTTGACAAAGCAGTGGGATGCTGTAAAGATGTATGTCAATAACTAGTGGGTAGTATGTGGTCATGTGACCTCTGCACCAGCAGTTATTATGTGTCAGGAGAGACAGGAGTGTGTGAATGCATAAACTGTGTAGGCATATGTAGTCCAGTATTTATGTGATATACCCATGTAGATGGCTGTTAACATCCACATTCTCTGGCTAGGTCCACATGTCTCACACTAAGGTGGTCTGTGTATACCTCTGGACTGACCGGACTGTGCCAGACTGTTCATATTTATTGGTCATATCTCTGCTGTAGTCCACAGGACTATTACTGTGATATCAGTGGTACTGTACTATGATGACCTTAGGATGTCTGTCAGTAACTGATGGCATACATGTCAATAGCAGTTGTGAACTCCCACACTCAGCATGTCTGTTAAGACAACCCCTGTTACAGTAGCAACAGTCTACATATATACCTGCAATACATACATGACATCCCCTTGCACTAAGAGGTTGAGAGTATTGGTGCTGAGGCATGACTCCACTCCATGTTCTGAACATATGGTAAACATATATGTGTGTGTGTATATATATATATATATATATATATATATATATATATATATATATATATATATATATATATATATATATATATATATATATATATATATATATATATATAGTTATAGATATCTATCTATATATATATATATATATATATATATATATATATATATATAGATATATATATATATATCAACATAAGTATATATATATATATATATATATATATATATATATATATATATATATATATATATATATATATATCTAGGTTCATAGGTAGGTACTAGGCTATCGGCCCTAGGGCCCATACAAACCTAGCCAAAAAATGTACCCGGGCTTTCGCCACCCAAGAAAATTATTTTCCTGTGCCCCTGTCGAGCAGAGCCACAGAAGTGATCCCCAGGGTGATTTTCCCATTTCCCATCCAATCATCAAGATTTTTCTTGAAGAGTGCTAATGAGGAGCTCTGTTTGACATAGATAGGTAGTCTGTTCCAGAGTATGGGAAGTCTCTGGGACAAGAATATATCCCTCCAGCATGTTCTGTTTATTGTGGTGACAAGGTTTAGGTCCCTAGAGCGTGTAGCTCGGAGGGATTGGGATTTCTTTAAGTGGAGCATGTCCAACAGCTCTGGGTTTGACATAGCTTTGTATGTTAGGCAGAGATCGCCCCTGAGTAGGCGATATGCGATGGAGTAAAGCTGTAGTTTTTTGAGACGGTCTGCATAGGGCATCTGATTGAGGCCAGTAATCCTCTTTGTGAGGTATTTCTGTGGTCTTTCCAGTTGTTGTAGATGTCTTGTGAGGTACATACCAAAAGGGGCATTGTACTCTATAATGGGTCTAATGAGTGATGAGTAGAGGGGAACAATGACCTCTTTTTTTCTGGATGAGAATCTTTTTGTGATGAGATGAGCCACATAGAAATATTTCCTGACCACTGTGGCGATGTGATTATCAAAGGAGAGACTACTGTCCACCTGTGTCCCAAGGTCTCTTATGACATTTTCGGCATTAAGTAGACTACCAGCTATGTCGTAGTTCATGGGCACAGAGTTTTTACCAAAGGGGATGACAATACACTTTTTGGCATTGAGCTTCAGGCCATGGCTTTGACACCAGGTATCTGTCTCAGTGAGGCCCTTTTTTAGTTTGTCCACATCGTTAGGAGTTTTGATTATGGCTCCTAGTTTGCAGTCATCTGCAAACTTTGTTAGCCAAAGACCTTCTGTGTTAGCCTGCACTTCAGGGAAGTAGACACCAAACAGGAGAGGACCCAGGACTGAACCCTGTGGTACTCCACTTGTCACTGGTCTGATGTCCGATTTGGAATCCGCTACTTTCACAGTGTGGATTCTGTCCATGAGCCAGTTGGCAACCCATCTTGTGACATAGGGACTTATACCTAGTTTAGTGAGCTTATCTATAATTCCAGAGTGGGAGATGGTGTTGAAAGCCTTGGCGAGATCTAGATAAGCGTGTGAACCATTTTACCCTCATCTATGGCTTTGGTGACTGCTTCAAAGAAGTCAATCAGGTTTAGGAGACATGATCTGCCTTTTACAAATCCAAACTGGGTAGGGTCCAGAGTTTGGAGATTACCAATGTCTTTGTTTATGAGTTCCACGATGATACGTTCCATGGCTTTGCAGACCAGGCTCATCAGGCTAATGGGGCAGTAGTTCCTGGGGTCTGTCATGGCTCCCCCTTTGTGAAGTGGGATAACCATCGTGGTGCGCCATTCAGTGGGTACAAAGCCTGAGGTGAGGCTATGATTGAACATGGTACTTAGGTAGGGTGCCAGTTCATTCTGTAGTTCATGTAGAATGCAGCCTGGGATATTGTCAGGTCTCATGAATGCTATGTTCTTGGCTTTGGAGAGTGTGTTTTTTATCTGTGCAGCCGTGATTATAGGAACTTTGCATTCTTCCGGTATAGAGATGGGCCGTCTAGGGGGTGAGAGGGGGGTAAAGTTAGCACTGAACCTATCTGCTAGGATGTTGGCAATATCAGTTGGTTCTGTATATTTAGTGCCATTGTGTTGTAACTCAGAGCAGATCTGAGTGTTCCCATTTAGATTCTTGACATAGCTACATAATGCTTTGTGGTTGTCTTTAGAGTCAGTGGCAATTTTGTTTTTGTAACCAGCTATGGAGGATTTTATGAGGGATCTCAGCTTCTTACTGAGGTTGACCAGGGAGTTCCTCCAGTCATGAGATTTTACTCTTTTTTGCAACAGTTTCTTTCTTCTGTTGTAGTGTTTGTTTATGGCAGAGGACCACCAGCTTGGCTTCCTTTTTTTGGAGGATATCATCTTGGTTCTATTAGGGATAGCATGATCCAAGCACTTGTGTAAGTGTTTATAAAGTGCATTTGTTTAGGATTCAGCAGTCATACTTCTATTGTCCGTCTGCATGGGTGTCATGAAGTTTGCCACTTCTGTCTTAAGAAGTGTGAAGTTGGCTTTGGAGAAGTTTTTTACAATGGTTTCCCTAATTGGGGTGGGGGTGGGATGTGGATGTTTAGGCTGATTAGCTTGTGGTTGGATCTGACCAACGAGGAATTGACCTCTGGTGTGGAACACTGGTTTCCCATGTTGGTAATGACCAGGTCTAGGATATTGCTGCCCCTGGTGGGGGTGTGAATAAGTTGATCCAAGGCATTGGAATTTATGAATTCTAGAAAACATTGAGCAAAAGAGTTGGTACATGAGTAGTTTTCCCAGTTAATGGTAGGGTAGTTGAAATTGCCCATTATTAGGTTGTTGCGTTGTACCCTAATACTTTCCAGTGTATCAAGAAATGAGACGTGGGAATCCAGGGGCATGGTGGGGGGTCTGTAGCAAGCTACAATTTGGATTGCAGTGTTGCCCAGAGTTAGTTGCACTTGGATAATCTCAGATGCATTATGCTGTGCAACTAGCCTGGAGGTGTGGATATCCTTAATGAATATGGACACGCCTCCGCCTTTAGTGCTTCTTTCTGGGTTAGGTGGCCAAAAGGTGTGGTATGAATTGTAGCCTGGTAATGCAGGGGTGCTCTCTGGAGCTTTGAACCAGGTTTCTGTCACTGCACAGATGTCAATGTTCTCCATTTTAAGGAGTGCCTCGAGTGAGTGCATTTTGAGGTTTGGACTTCTAGCAGTGATATATATATATATACATATATATATATATATATATATATATATATATATACATATATATATATATATATATATATACATATATATATATATATATATATATATATTTATATAATGTACATATATATATATATATAATGTACATATATATAAATTTATATGTGCATGTACATGTAGACATATATCTACATATGTATATGTGTATATCCATATACTTGTCATGTGTAAACATTACTGTTTTGTATACCTTCCCAGATGTGTCACACCGTATGTATCTGATATGTGTATATTTAGATATAACAACATATGTGATGCAACAGTAATATCACTAACAAGTGCTACACAATTGTAGAAGTCACAGCAATTGTGCAATACTATTTAATGTGTGTACTGACAGATGTATTGGAAAAAGAACAACTGTCTTTATCACTGTCATGGTGTAGTGGTCAACTGTTGTGAGTATAGTGTGCAGGGTCCTGGGTTCAAGACCTGCTGGGCACAACAAGGGCTGTTGGATACAGAGTGGTTAAGACAGTTTTGAGCAGCATTAAGTGTGTTTGCATGGGTTTGTGCAAAGCTAAGCAGTGCTAACATGCTGTTAAACGTACAGGCGCTTACACCGTGTAGACTTCCCTTACTAGTGCACAGATGTGCTTAGCTGTTATATTGCAGCAATGCTGACACCTGCAAAGCATGGCTCAGCCCTGGTA
>NC_056731.1:1283956589-1283969089 GCF_019279795.1 Protopterus annectens | reverse complement strand
TGCATGTTCCATGCTACAGACCTTATTATACTATCAGCTGTCCTGAGATTACATAGACAAGTATTCCTGGTGTCTCATGTGTCAGTCCATGTCCATGTACTGCACGATTCCAAAAGGAAGTCGAGACGTATGAACAACCCCACAACCACATGTGCATACATGGACACCCACACACACACACACACACACACACACACACACACACACACACACACACACACAAACACATACACACACACATCCTACATGCATCTATCAACCTCCCACCACTACACTCCACCAGATTGCACTTACAGACAAAATAACACCACCCACACACACAGACACTTACAGGTGAGGTTGCATGAAGAGATTACACACAGATCTCCCATTACCCATCTGTCAACATGCATAACATATGGTACTCAACAGCATGCAGTGCTGCTATAGTCAATCCATCCTAGCAACAGTATACATGTGTGTGATGCATAGGCTGTTTTAGTAGGTGATGCCCCTTCTCCTGGAAAACACTGCACTCATGTACACAGTATTGCTGTGCACCTGTTCAGCCATGTACTGTGCACTATACCTCACAGGCATACACACCATTGCTGAATGTGTATTACTGTGTCAGTTATGTCTGCTCTGCTGCTCACAGCCCCTATGTGTTTGTCCGACACATACCTGGGATGACATGTGGACAGATGTCATTTGTGAATGCCTGATGTCTAATTTGCAGATGTCATCATCAGCGGTGCATGTATGACCAATGTGATACAATTACACTGACAACAGTCAAACCTTACCGTGGCTATGGGGAGTGTACACACCCTTATTGATATGACACCCTCTTCCTTGATATGCCATGGGACCAAATTACTGCATATGTTAACATTACATCAGCCTGATATGTGACATATGTCCTGTACAATCAAATGCAGTGTCAAACAAATGTGTTAGTTGTGCTGATGCTGATTGAGATGCATACACTTTGTGGGTGCATATGTGTGCATGCCCTTATCATGATGGTTTGTTTCACCTACTGTTATGTGTAGTACAGCAGTCACTATTCCTGGCAGGGATATACTAGCATGGGCCATCTGCATTTGCCAGTATATATTCAGTCTGCCCTACACATGTCCCCCAACTCTGCCTGATTGCAAGGTCAGCTCATGTGCACATCCATTGGAGTTCACACACTGCCGTCATTATTGCTCTGGAGTCAGGGTTATGTCTGCCACAGTTTCTGACCCTGACTGTGTGCAGATACAGCCATTCATAGCATCATTTGGATCCCTGCTGCAGTGCACTGTTGTGTCATGATGACACCCCCTCCCCACCTTCAGCCTTTTTGCAGATGCTTGACAACTATGGCCTACCCATGTGTGTCAGTTTGCAGTGTCCAAAACACTGAACACCACATGTAACAGTGTATTTCCAGCTAATGAATGACAAACATACAGGTGTACACTGGCACCGGCACATTACAGATAGGGATGGCGAGCCTAAGGTGGGGTGAGGTGTTGTTTGTGCAGCACATGTATCTTACATGATACTGTCTGTAGGTTTCCAACGTGGTCTTGGTACACCAGTACACATTGCAATGCATGCCTTTTGGTTACCTCTTCTGTTATGCATACGCTACTTGTAGGGAGGCATGGCTGATGTTTCCTGTGGTAGAACTGTCACGTCTGATTACCCTAATCTATGGACCACACGTTTGCAGAGTCCAGGAAATTGCTAAATGGGTACTGCACAGCTAGTACTTGCTAGACATTCCTGCAACCCCCTCAGTGTTGTGGCATGTTAATAGGCAGCCTGTAAGACCAGTTTGATACATGTGGCATCATCTGTCTTGGATGGCCATCTGTTCATTTTCTACATTATTTCTGTCCCACACATCTTCGCCACATACATGACTGTCTGCCATGGTATATGCAATGGTGAGGTATGGCTACATGTCCAACTCCTGGGTGCTACCTGTTGGGTATAGGGCCCACACCATGGCATGTAAGATGTGTGCAAGCCATGGCTGCCTCTGTTGCAGGTAAGTGGGCACATTTGATGGCCAAACGTCTTGGACAGCAGACCATTTATTGGTGTGATATTGGGAATCTGTACTTGCTGGAAGGTGCATTTCCATGACAAATGCATGTGATCAGTACTGCAACAGCTGCTTCCACTAGACTTTATCTGGAGTGTATGCACACATATGCTTCCAGTGTTTGGGAAGGTATGTATTCCCCATATTTGCTGTCCTAACATATGATTCCATATTATACACTCATTGCTCATGTTAGGACCACATTGCAGGTTGTAAGGGGTGTGGACTGCAGTACTGTGATATGCTGTAGTGTAGATCTGTAACAGTTGCCATTGTAATACTGGTATATACACTGTTGTATCGCTGTATAAGGGTGATGTTCACACATGTCCCTACTGTAGGCCATTTGGCCCACCATTATGTTTATCTCTATGCACACATTTTGCAATGACAGGATGTTAGTTATATTGCAGGAGTCTGACATACCCTTCAGATACACCATCATGGTGACCACTGTGATGTAGTGCAGTTAACAGCAACAATACGTGAACATGTATGGTATGCATTATGTGTAGGTGTGTTAAATGTGTGCATGGAATATACCATAGCCATAACATGACCCGTGTATTGGCAAACCTGAACAAACACCATACACACCAGCTACAGGGTGCTGCTTTGGAGGTATACCAGAGGGACCTACATAAGTGCATGAGAGATGTGATGTCAGTAGCCACAGCTGTGGCATTGGTACAGGATGGGTGCAGCATTACAGTACATCAACAGTACAAGCTCACAATACTACAGATTATGTACATCTGTTTATTACTACTATGCAGCAACAGACTGTATATATGTCATCTCACATATGCATGATCTAACTGTACAGATGCAGATTGATACGCAACAGTGGTCTACTGAAGTGCCCTTTGGCCTTACCTGCATGCTCCTCTGCCATTGTGTGGGTAGTACCCACTTCCACTATGCTCTCTGCCAGCTGTTGTGTGTGCGGGTGGGCAGGTGCCCCGAGGCTGGCAAGGAGCTCCTCAACATGTGTCAAGGGGGGTGGATGGCATGACACCCCCCTGTTGAGAGCTGATCCCCCCTGACTGCAGCAGCATGCCAACAGACATCATGAAGTAGGTCTGTGCAAGAATGTTGGACCTGCTCATAACTGCGGTTATGCAGTCCAACACCGTTCACCCTGTGGACAAGATAATTCCACAGGGCGGTCCACTCCTGCTGCTCATGGGCTGTTCAGTCAAACAACACCTAGTATTGCTGCACCAGGTGTGTGATGATGCCCTCGTTCTCATCCGCTGTATAACTGGGAAGCCTTTCATGGGACATCTTGCCTGAAAGACATAAAGATGGAAACATGTCTGAATACCTCATACAGCAAGATTATAATAGTTTTTAATATACATCTGTCTCCCCCCAACCATATCTGCAACAACAATCTGATCACACAACTCAATAGGTATGTCTACAGAATACCTACCATTGGAACATATATCATATTGTGCACCACTTTGTGCTATATGTTTCTAGCCATGTTCCCTGTGGGGACACAGTCATTGTTGGCCTGTTACGGACAATGTCACCTGCATGCCATTGTAAGGGTCACTATGGTTCCATATATGCAAGTGGTCTGTTTGCTATGTGATTGCTGCACATCTGTTGTTTTGTGTTATTGGGGATATCTATGCATGCTGTTGGACATGATCTGGGAATGTGTGGACTATTACTACCCAAATATGTTCTATAACAGTGACACAATAGCATGTTTAGGGAACAGTTGCCAGCAGAATCACCTCTCCCACCTCATCTGGCCATGTTATGAGGCCACATCACATGTGGGACCCACCCTGGGGCTTCCTCAGGCAGAACCACCTCAGGGGATAGTGTCCCCCCCCCAGGAGCACACACAGACATGATCCTGTCACCTGAGGTCAGGTCCAGAGTCTGGTGCATAAGGAGATCCACAGAGACTTGGGGGATGTGCTACAGTACCTTGAGGCCCTCAATACACACTCACAGGGTCCACATGCTCCTTTTGCTCAGCCTCCAGCCCAGGCACCTTCAAGGCGATGAAGCTGATGTTGTGACTGGCCATGGGTGGGGATCATTGTTCCCATTGTTTCCATATGGGGGCTCATGGGGCTTCCACATTGCAGACAACACTCCCCATCCAGGGTGTTTGCCCACCACATGTGTCATATACTGCCCCTGTAGGCTGCCTTCTTTATCTTCCAACCTAACCCACTTCCAAAAATATACCTGCTATCCCTCCCCAAATTTCCAATTCCAACTTCACAAACAAGGGCAATGTGTTCCCAACATGGAGTTCACACATGACATAACTGTCCATTTTGCACACACTTACTGCTGTATATGTATGTGTGTATTGATATGTGTGATGTTCCCTCACACATAGCATGCAGCACTGTGATGCAAAACTAGGGGACATGTATCTATATACATATGTGTGTGTGTGTTTGTATATATGTAGACATACACACACACACACACACACACACATGTGTATATATATATATATATATATATATAGTAGAAACCACCAAATCCCAAATTTATGTAGAATCCAAAAAATGACGAGCCGTGGTAGTGCGCGTTCCAGGGAATAAATGTGTGTACCAAACCAAACAAAGATGAAGTGCCTACAAAATCCAGCCAAAGCACTTCTATACATGCAAGGCTACAAGCTCATTACCATCCACTTGTCGGAATAAAGATGGAAATAGTGGCTGCAACAGTCTTTGTTGACCAGCCTCAGTGTACCTTGTGTTTAGGCTGTAGTCCACTATCAAACCAAGAATACTTCTAGGCGAACTGCTTCCTTATACACATCCAATCTCCGTAAGAGACAAACACCATTCGGTTCCTTAAACTCTGTTATACCATATAAACTGTTAGCAGGCTGCTTCCTTATACAAATCCAGCATCAGTAAAAGAAAAAACCATTCGGTTCAACCTTCTTTATTCATGTGTGCGCTTTCACGGCAATACAGAGCCGCTTCATCAGACAAACAACAAATGCTCTGTAAGCCAATTTTAAAATACATAGAAGGAAGTCACTCCTACTAACTTCCTGGTATGCTGTGCTAAAGCATTTAAAGTGACAGTGCAATAATAAAATCAAATAATAATATAAAATCAAATAATTCATAATAGCAATGTTACAAATACCAATAAAACTCTGAAAGACTTCATTTTAACAACACATAACATCATTATTACAAAGCCAACGTGTTGTACAGATCACACTTAGATTAAAACTTCTTGCAAATAAGATACTCAAGCTAACAAGATGTCTAAGTGACATAGCACATTGAAATAGCTCTTCTCATATACAAATCTCAAAGGTCAAAATCGAGTAATGTACATAGCACATACAAAAAGCAAGGTCCATATTGGCGACAGAACCAACTACATGTTCAAAATACTGATATGAGACCAATGTGGTGTAAGGGGGGGGGGGGGACAAAATGAAATGCTATGATAAACAATCACTCTATGAAGTAAATGTATCTGGGTTGGACAATGAGCGTCTGCTAATATATCTGGATCTATAACAAATGTAGGATGTTAAGAATAAAATCAATGATTAAAACCATGTATACAAACTGAAAAGTGATATAAAAAAGCCAAAAATTGTTTAAAATACATATTGAATAACTATAATCTGTGTGTATAAAATCTGTTAGCAAATCCACAAAACAACCTAAATGAATATACTGGACTAGATCTTACAATATTTAACCAAACTAGGTATGACAAATGAGAATGTTGACATATCCTATTCAGCATAAAATATACAGAACTGGCCTACTGTGGATACAATTCATGAACCAACAGTACCAAGTGATGTATATGGGGGCCATAGTATAAACTTGAAGCCTAAATATTATGTAATCAATTTATCAAAGTACAAATGAAGAATATGAGACAACAGAAAATGAGGTCATCTAGATCATCTCAAAGGTCTGGCCTTCAACTGCGGTTTAATGGACAGAACTTCATTCAGGCCTTTCTCCCTATGGGCCGCCAGCCTGCATATCCACTTTAGCTCCGCTTGTTCAGTGAGGTTGACTATATTGCCTAGTCTAGGATTAGGTATCACAACTTGGAGCACTTGAAATAAAAGGTGTGTGTTGCTCCTTCTCTCATGGTGTGCTTGATAGAGCACTACATTCTTGTTTTCTAGCTAGGCAGTAGCAATGGTCCCTTATCCGTTCTCTAAGGGACCTGTTGGTTTTACCAACATAAAATGAAAAACAGTAGGTACAGTGTGCAATATAAACAATGTTCCTGGTGTTACAGTCACTATTCTGATTTAGTGTCCAAAGGTGACCTGAAACAGGATGCCTATAGTAGTGTGATTCATCTACATATTGGCATTGTGCACATCTGCCACACTTATTTGTTCTTTCAAAACCTGACCTTTCTTGAAGCCCTAGGCCTTTACTGTTGCATAGCAACCTTTTCAGATTCAACATATTACTGAAAACAAAAGATGGAGTATGGCCCACTAATCTGGTAATGCTCTCATTCGCTGTAAGAATGTTCCAGTGCTTGTTGATTAGAGTTCGTAGCATGTTACAGCCTATTCCATAAGGCATAACAAAGCCAATAAAATTATTGAATCTAGAGGTCTTCTACTTTCACCACCCAACAAGTATGGTTTTGCTCTATTCTGTCTGAGATATTGCATTTCTGTGTATACTTTTTGGATTTCATCTTCAGAATAAGCTCGTGCCAGAAGGCCATCACTTAGCTCATTCAATCCTTGCTGATAGTCAACATTCGTAGTGGAAAGCCTGGATATTCTCATAGCTTGTCCCTTTATGATGTTCTGAAAAATATGTGGAGGGTGCATGCTGTCTCTGTGAAGAAAAGAAGGCTTGTAGCAGGGTTTCCGATGTATCTTCGTATTAATGCTATTGCCTTGCTTGTAAATGGTTACATCCAAAAAGTCAATGGACTCAATACTGAAATTCATGGTAAATTTTAAAAAAGAGCTACTGGAATTCAACTTATTATGGAATACATGTAATTGATCAACAGTGCCTCCCCATAAAAATAGCAAGTCGTCCACAAACCTTTTGTAAAATATTATGTGAGGTTCGTTAATGATGTATACTTCTTCAAAGGTCGCCATGACCAGGTTGGCATAGCTGTTGGCACAGCTAGTGCCCATGGCGACCAGTTTCACTTGCTTATAACAGGTGTTCCCAAATAGAAAGATGTTGTGATTTAGAACAATCTCCATTAACCGAGATAGAAACTCTATCTTGTTCTGATTAAGGCCAGATTTGCTGGTGAGATAACGTTGTAGCATCTGGATGCCCTCACCATTCGGTATGCAAGTGAATAGAGAGGTTACATCCATAGTCACAAACAATGCTGATGCTACTCTGGCTGCATTGAGATCACGTGTTAACATGCATAATTCTTTTAACAAATGTTCTGTATCTTTCAAGATACAATCAGACTTAAATAATGTTGGTTTAAATTCATAATCTAGATACATAGATAGGGGCTCAGTTAGCCACCCCGACCCTGCAACAATAGGTCTGAATTCGTAAATGAAGGTTCTTATGTATTTTGAAGTCCTGAGATGATCGGAATAACTGGATATTCCACTTGCAAAACCTAAAGAGATCTTCAGACAGGTGTCCAGCCATTTTGAGCTCAACCAAAGTTTCATCTATGTAAACTTTCATTTGGTGTACACTATTGGTAGAAACCTTTTCATATGCTTCTGCATTAAGCATAGTAGACATCTTGGTGTTATAGTATAGGGAGTCCAAAACTACTATGGCACCTCCCTTGTCAGCCGGTCTTATGACTATTCTACTGTTCGACCTGAGACCATTCAGGGCTTGAATTTCCTCTTTAGTAAGATTTTCATGTATGTCTGGTTTGAATGCATTGCATATTATAAATGTCCCTCTCGACTGCTTTTACAAATATATCTATATTCGAGTTGAAAGGTGGCATGTATTCACTTTTCCTTCTAAGATTTGGTGCTTCACATCCTTGTTTATCACCAAAGATTAATTTAAGGCCAATATTCCTAGCAAACAATCTAACAGACATAATGGATTGACTCAGGTCAATTCTGGAGGCTGGAATGAATGACATCCCTTTGTTTAGTATTCGCAACTCTGGTTCAGACAACATATGGCCAGAGATATTGAAAATCAGTTCATGTGACCCCAAAAGTTGGGTAGAGTTTGTTGCTGATTCGAGGAAAGAATGCGTCTTTCCTCTTGGCTACGTGCATAGTCGTTCTCCAATCTTTTCAGCTCAACTTTCTCTAGTTGGATCTTCCTTCTTACTACCCCTGCTAGGGATGTATTCTGTGGTGCCTCATCATTGGTGGTTACTACCATGTCCTTGTTACTCTCACAGGGGGTGGTATACACCGAAGAAGTGGTGTTACCTAGAGGCGATTGAATAGAATTCAATATACTTGCTGAAGCTCCTCCATCATGGGGTGGTACATCACTAGTCAAAGTTGTATTTAACGGAGGGGCCACACTAGGTGCCTCACCCACTAAAGGATTAGGTGTGACATTTGAAGTATTGGTGGAACCAGCATTATGATGTACACCAGTAACACTGCTACGTCTAGTATAATGTGAACCAGTACCTTCTACTCGGTTGACGTTAGCATATGTTCTATTATAATTGCCCCTACTACGGTATTGCTAGATTCTCTCTCTGTACCTTGGTTACTCCTCGTTTCCAACATGGTACGGCCATACAAAACATGGTGCTCGAGAAGTCTTTAATATCTCTACTCAGCTTCTTCTTTTTGTTGTTGAGTAGATTAGTTTCATATCGACCCACCCGGTCGAATAATTCCCGTACATAGAACTCAGTGGCACTATCCCCTAGAACAGTGCTCAAGCGTTCATGTAAGCTAACCATGTTTTTCTTGCATTCTTCCTCTATAGGAAGGAAGAAATCAATTAATAATTTAATATAGGAGCGACTTGCATCTAGATTAATTTGCTGCCATCTTTGCAGCAGTCCAGGGTACAAATTTCCATAAGTGGGCATGTTCAAAATTCTCAAGCCCCTGGGTATAACACCCTTGGCTAAACATGCCTCCATGTGAAAGCTGGGCTTAAATTTAAATAAATCATTATCCATTTCTCTTTTAATTGATTTAATGAGAGCTTCATCTCTCAGTTCAGTGTCTATATCATTCACAGTCATGCAACCATCAAAGTTAACTAGTGGATTAGCCACATCCTCCATAAGGCCTCGTATATGCATATTAAAAGAGGTTACATTACCAGTACTGTTGTTTACACCCAGCTCCTTCCATATCCAGTATGTAGAAACCACCAAATCCCAAATTTATGTAGAATCCAAAAATGACGAGCCCAGGAATAAATGTGTATACCAAACCAAACAAAGATGAAGTGCCTACAAAATCCAGCCAAAGCACTTCTATACATCCAAGGCTACAAGCTCATTACCATCCACTTGTCGGAATAAAGATGGAAATAGTGGCTGCAACAGTCTTTGTTGACCAGCCTCAGTGTACCTTGTGTTTAGGCTGTAGTCCACTATCAAACCAAGAATACTTCTAGGCCGAACTGCTTCCTTATACATCCAATCTCCGTAGAGACAAACACCATTCGGTTCCTTAAACTCTGTTATACCATATAAACTGTTAGCAGGCTGCTTCCTTATACAAAAATCCAGCATCAGTAAAAAAAAAAGGTTCAACCTTCTTTATTCATGTGGCTTTCACGGCAATACAGAGCTTCATCAGACAAACAACAAATGCTCTGTAAGAGCCATTTTAAAATACATAGAAGGAAGTCACTCCTACTAACTTCCTGGTATGCTGTGCTAAAGCATTTAAAGTGACAGTGCAATAATAAAATCAAATAATAATATAAAATCAAATAATTCATAATAGCAATGTTACAAATACCAATAAAACTCTGAAAGACTTCATTTTAACAACACATAACATCATTATTACAAAATAGCGTGTTGTACAGATCACACTTAGATTAAAACTTCTTGCAAATAAGATACTCAAGCTAACAAGATGTCTAAGTGACATAGCACATTGAAATAGCTCTTCTCATATACAAATCCAAAGGTCAAAATCGAGTAATGTACATAGCACATACAAAAAAGCAAGGTCCATATTGGCGACAGAACCAACTACATGTTCAAAATACTGATATGAGACCAATGTGGTGTAAGGGGGGGGGGGGGACAAAATGAAATGCTATGATAAACAATCACTCTATGAAGTAAATGTATCTGGGTTGGACAATGAGCGTCTGCTAATATATCTGGATCTATAACAAATGTAGGATGTTAAGAATAAAATCAATGATTAAAACCATGTATACAAACTGAAAAGTGATATAAAAGTGATATAAAAAAGCCAAAAATTGTTTAAAATACATATTGAATAACTATAATCTGTGTGTATAAAATCTGTTAGCAAATCCACAAAACAACCTAAATGAATAAATAATTCATTAAAATAATAATTTAATAAATAATAAATAATAATAATAATAATAAATAATAAAAGTGATATAAAAAAGCCAAAAATTGTTTAAAATACATATTGAATAACTATAATCTGTGTGTATAAAATCTGTTAGCAAATCCACAAAACAACCTAAATGAATATACTTATTCTGAAGATGAAATCCAAAAAGTATACACAGAAATGCAATATCTCAGACAGAATAGAGCAAAACCATACTTGTTGGGTGGTGAAAGTAGAAGACCTCTAGATTCCGTTGCCAATAATTTTATTGGCTTTGTTATGCCTTATGGAATAGGCTGTAACATGCTACGAACTCTAATCAACAAGCACTGGAACATTCTTACAGCGAATGAGAGCATTACCAGATTAGTGGGCCATACTCCATCTTTTGTTTTCAGTAATATGTTGAATCTGAAAAGGTTGCTATGCAACAGTAAAGGCCTAGGGCTTCAAGAAAGGTCAGGTTTTGAAAGAACAAATAAGTGTGGCAGATGTGCACAATGCCAATATGTAGATGAATCACACTACTATAGGCATCCTGTTTCAGGTCACCTTTGGACACTAAATCAGAATAGTGACTGTAACACCAGGAACATTGTTTATATTGCACACTGTACCTACTGTTTTCATTTTATGTTGGTAAAACCAACAGGTCCCTTAGAGAACGGATAAGGGACCATTGCTACTGCCTAGCTAGAAAACAAGAATGTAGTGCTCTATCGAAGCACACCATGAGAGAAGGAGCAACACACACCTTTTTATTTCAAGTGCTCCAAGTTGTGATACCTAATCCTAGACTAGGCAATATAGTCAACCTCACTGAACAAGCGGAGCTAAAGTGGATATGCAGGCTGGCGGCCCATAGGAGAAAGGCCTGAATGAAGTTCTGTCCATTAAACCGCAGTTGAAGGCCAGACCTTTGAGATGATCTAGATGACCTCATTTTCTGTTGTCTCATATTCTTCATTTGTACTTTGATAAATTGATTACATAATATTTAGGCTTCAAGTTTATACTATGGCTTCCCCATATACATCACTTGGTACTGTTGGTTCATGAATTGTATCCACAGTAGGCCAGTTCTGTATATTTTATGCTGAATAGGATATGTCAACATTCTCATTTGTCATACCTAGTTTGGTTAAATATTGTAAGATCTAGTCCAGTATATTCATTTAGGTTGTTTTGTGGATTTGCTAACAGATTTTATACACACAGATTATAGTTATTCAATATGTATTTTAAACAATTTTTGGCTTTTTTATATCACTTTTCAGTTTGTATACATGGTTTTAATCATTGATTTTAGTCTTAACATCCTACATTTGTTATAGATCCAGATATATTAGCAGACTCATTGTCCAACAGATACATTTACTTCATAGAGTGATTGTTTATCATAGCATTTCATTTTGTCCCCCCCCCCCCCTTACACCACATTGGTCTCATATCAGTATTTTGAACATGTAGTTGGTTCTGTCGCCAATATGGACCTTGCTTTTGTATGTGCTATGTACATTACTCGATTTTGACCTTTGATTTGTATATGAGAAGAGCTATTTCAATGTGCTATGTCACTTAGACATCTTGTTAGCTTGAGTATCTTATTTGCAAGAAGTTTTAATCTAAGTGTGATCTGTACAACACGTTGGCTTTGTAATAATGATGTTATGTGTTGTTAAAATGAAGTCTTTCAGAGTTTTATTGGTATTTGTAACATTGCTATTATGAATTATTTGATTTTATATTATTATTTGATTTTATTATTGCACTGTCACTTTAAATGCTTTAGCACAGCATACCAGGAAGTTAGTAGGAGTGACTTCCTTCTATGTATTTTAAAATTGGCTCTTACAGAGCATTTGTTGTTTGTCTGATGAAGCGGCTCTGTATTGCCGTGAAAGCTCACATGAATAA
>NC_056731.1:1283776589-1283951589 GCF_019279795.1 Protopterus annectens | reverse complement strand
TAATCATACACTGTCCATTTTAAATGGTGACAACTGTAGGAATACTGGCTGTCCAATATGCTGTGAACCTTCTACATATGTGTCTTCCTATACATATCTATGTGTGTATGTGTATTTACATATATATCTATATGTGTGTGTATATATATATATATATATATATATATATATATATATATATATATATATATATGTGTGTGTGTATATATATATATATATATATATATATATATATATATATATATATGTGTGTGTGTGTGTGTGTGTGTGTGTGTGTGTGTGTGTGTGTGTGTGTCTGCATATATTTGTGTGTATATGTATCTTTGGAATGTTTATTGCTTCCACATTGTACATTCCCATTGGTAGCCAGTCTTTACTGCATGATATGTTATTGATACCATTCTGACATCATACAGGTCAGATGGATTACTGTTAACTTATTGCGGCTATCTTGTGTAGGGTCCTGGGTAAGGGACTTGCAAGTGTTGGTATTGTGTTGATAGGAAAGTGGTGAAAAAGGGGAACTAAGAGAGAAAGACAGTAGGGAAAATAGCTAGGGATGTGCAGGACAGGTGTAGGGAAGGTCCATAGCTGCCCATTTTGTCTACAGCAACAGCTGTGCATATACACTGATTTGGAGGTGGATGTGGACACTCATACCCCTGAGGGAGGGGTGAGGACAACAATAATATGTTGCAAAGCCAATTAGACCAGATTACATGTGTCCAGTGGGCACGTGTGAAACAAACAGCTATGTATGGGGTGCAAATTTTTTTTGGGAACAGATTGCCCTTTTTAAGGAGAGAGTAGGATGTTGGGGAGGGATAATAGGTATATTTGGGGAGGTAGTTTGGAAAGGATAACAGACAAGACAGACAAGACAGCATACAGGGGCAGTATATGACTCATGTGCAGGGTAAACACCTTGTATGGGGAGGGGTGTTTGGAAGTCAGAAGCCCATGACCCCACTAGTGGAAACAGTGGGACTGAGGTCCCCACCCATGGGCAGCCACCACTGCACCTTCACGGCCCCGAACGTGGCTGTGCTGGGCGCTGAGTAGGAGGGGAAGATTGACCCTCTAGTTGCTCCACACGGCCCTCAAGCTGGCATAGCAGATCTCCAAACTTCCTGCGGAGCTTACTATGCACAGACCCAGGACCTGACAACAGGTGACAGTATCCTGTCTGTGCCCATTCCTGGGGGATGCAAGCCCCATCCCCTGAGGTGGTTCCAACAGAAGGTTTTGCAGGACCAGTGGATGAGGGGGTCCAGGGGTAGGCCCCAGACATGCTGGTGCCCAGTGCCATGGCCAGATGAGGTGGGAGAGGTTGGTATGCTGGGACCGGCCTTCCCAAATGTGCTATGGTGTTTCAATTTTACAACATATGTGGGTTAGTAATAGTCATCACATTCCTGGATTAGGTATAACAGCAGACATAGATATTCCCATTAACCCAAAACACCAGATATGGAACAGTTGCATAGCAAACATCACACATGCATATATGGAACAACAGTGGCTATTACAACAGCATGCAGGTACATTGATGGCAGCATGCCACCAATGTGGGAGTATATCAACATGTCACATGCTTAGAACAAATTTCAATATTTATCAGACAATAGGACATATGTCCCAACAGTAGATTTAATAGTGCACATACCGAATGAGTTGTGTATTTTGTTTATTTTTGCAGATATGGTGGGGGGAGAGAAATATGTCAATTAACAACTTGCATATCCCAGTAGTTTTCATTACTTTCCTAGTCAGTGCTGTGATCTGTACCTTACAGGTATTATTACACTACCCTATGACTTTAGTTTGGACAGTGGTATGGATGTAAACAACTATATGCATGAACTGAGTTTTACCTGTAGTATACACGTCTTACCTGGTATACCTGTGGAGGTATTGTTTGTTATCACTACCTGTCTGTTTCTACGCATATTCCCAGATTCCAGGTTGATGTTATACACGTAACTGTCCATCTCATATTGCACACGCTCTGGGCATGTCTTGACAACATGCAGGTGAAACCGGGACATATTTTGACTATTACCCTCATAAACCTTTGGTGAGTTGTACAATGACAGGTTTGTTTTCCGTAACACCAGATAAGGAACAGTTGTATAGCAAACAGAACATATGCATATATGGGCCTGACAGTCAATTATATGACATTAAATGCTACCTACATGTCAGAGATTAGCACACTGATATGCCAGGGAGACAGAGTAACAGTCACCAGATATGGGCCTATTAAATGAACATTCTGGACAAATCTGTAGAGTTGAGGGGTATGATACTGCATACAGCTTATTATCACTCCCAGGATTCAAACCATGGCTGTGTCTGCTAAAAATAAAACAGTGTACATCACAGTTGAGTGTGCTATATAGATATTGCTGTGTATCTCTTCTCTGATTTCTGACTGTAAGTCTCCCGTGGTTTTACAATCTGACCTTGTAATTACAGCACTCTTATACAGGGTTTCCTAGACAGTTTTATTATGTAGCACAGTGTGGATGACAGTGATGAGTAATACCTTATTATTCAGAGAAACTGCAACACTAACAATGTCATACAATACCAGAGTAAACAGTACCAGTCCAGTATTTCAGTCTTTTATTTCTAGGCACAGCTTTCATATCTGGCAGACCTGTGGGGGGAACCTGAATGTTGCCACACATATTACCAGATTGCACATTATTATTATGCACATATGTCTCACTCTGTTACTGCACGCACTCTGGTCATAGCTTCACAACATGGGGGTGGAGATGGGACGTACTTTGCTTATTACTCTCATAACATTTTGGTGAGTTGCTAGAGTGACAAGGTTTCTTCTTATAGATATATTTCTGTCAGTTATGATGTCTGACAATCAGCTGTATGTCATTATTTGCTGCCTAAACTTCTGGGATCATCCCACTGATTTGCCAGGGGACTGGGTGACAGGCAGCAGATATGGGCCAATTAACTAAACATTCTGGACAAATCTGTACAGTTGTGGGGTATGATTCTGCATACAGCTTACTACCACTCCCAAGATTCAAACCATGGCTGTGTGTGCTAAAAGTACAAAAGTGCACATCTCAGTTGAATGTGCTATTTGGATTATGTTGTCTATCATTTCACTGTTTTAAGTCTCTCTCGTTTGTACATTATGACCTCCTGTGATTACAACAGTCATATAAAGACATTCCTACACATTTTATTTATGTAGCACAGTGTGGGTAACAGTGCTTAATACAACAGTACTATTAAGAGATTGCAACACTACATTACCGTATGATACCAAAGTAAACACAAGCTGTCCAGCAGTTAGACCTTTATTGTCAGGCTGTTAACCTTTTATTTACATACAACCTATATGAGACTCTTCCTGCCTTCCTGTCATATTGTCTGATGTATTCGGTACGTCATTCACAATACAAGTTTTATACTGGCAATTAACTTTCTACTACTTTTAGATTTATTTCTTATAATAGTACATGCAATAGTATTAGTAACCTGCCTCGCAACACAATCTCTGCAATCTAAACGCATGGGCTTCCAGGTTCACAGCCCACTCATCTGCCGCTGTCAAAAACATAAGAGGAATATTTAGCCATACCTATCCATAATATACATGAGCTGGCAATTATTAAACAGGTAGTAGACTGATACTTACACACGGCTGGGACATCACCCCATCTGCCTAGCCTCTTGGATCCACTGATCCAAGAGCTCCCTCTTTCTCCACTTCAGGTTAGCATAGTGATGTCTGACCTGCTCACCAGTTCGAGGTATGCCAGTGGCACTGGTGAGGTCACGAGCGAAATGGTCCCAGGCTTCCACTTTATATTGGGAACCCTGGTATTTGCCCTGTAGCAGTCTCTGGTCATGGTCTTTAACAAGGAGTCCTGCCATGACCTTGGACTCCTGGATGCCATAGTGCTGTGCCCAGAAGTGCACTCCTTCTCGCACTCCAGTCATGGTGCTTACAGGAGGAAGCTGCAACCAGTTATGAGATGTATCCCCGCCTGTTGGGATTAAATAGTGCCGATTTCCACACTTTGCCATGATTGGATGGTTTTGAAAATGCTAAGCTATGAGCAAACCTGCTTACCTAAGGTTGGCATTGCTTAAAGAGGGAAACCAATGGGAAAACTGATTTAGCTGACCTACGCATTGCTTACACCTAGTAAGCAGGGCTGTGCAAAGCTTAGCATTGCTTAATTTTTAATTTGCATACTATTTGCTGTTTGGCATTGATTTATTATTCATTACATGTTATATATGTGTTTGGTATCCATGATTCATGTGTACGTACACTGTGTGGGGTCCTCGTGTTTATTAGGGGATTTCAATACTTTGTTACAATGACTCCTCACATCTGGACTTAATGCAGTACTCCAGTTCACATATTTATGTTATGTAGTAGGTTATACAACATAAAACTGTATATAGCTTCCTTTCACATGTAAATTGTGTTTTGCTATAATGAGGATCTTTTTGGGGATACCTCAATCTTATGTACTGCTGTGATGGCTTACTTGTTAACTACAGTGACTATAGTTTCCTGGGTTCAAGGGCTGTTTATTTTGTTGCTGGGCAGAACAGTGGCTATTGGATACAGAGTGATTAAGGCACTTTTAAGCAATTGTAAATGGGTTTGTGCAGGTTTGCGCAATGGTAAGCAATGCTAACTTCCGGTTAAATATGCTTACAGTGGGTTAGCTTCAATATTGCTTAACCTGTGTGCGCATTCTTTACCCTCCATGCAAACAGGTTTAAACCTGCTTACTGCTGCTTAAATATGCTTACTCCCACTAACTACTGCTTAATAGTGCTTACTCCCACTTTCCCTGCACTAATTTAGACAGAAATGTAACATGGTTCTTGGGAAGGTGGTGGATGGATTTATAATTCATTACACATTATACTTTCGATTTGTATCCCTGATTCATGTGTACATATACTGTCTGGGGCACTTGTGCTTATCTATGGATTTTACAACATTATGACAATGACACCTCACATCTGCATTTAATGCAGTTCTCCAGTTCACAAATATATGTTATTTAGTAGGTTATACAACAAAAAATATTGTTCATAAAGTGATATGACATGGAAAATAGAATGTACTGGAGTGAGAATCAAATCAGGAATGATTGCTTGTAAGGTGAATGCTCTGACCATTACACTATTGCAGTACCACTTCATTTGCATATATCTTGATATTTAACTTCTTGTGCCATTTAAGCTACAGTATACATAGCTTAGCAATGGGCAAACCCATGCACCTATGGTTAAATTGAATCTGTTTGATAAAAAAATAAATTGTTTATATTATTATATTTTAAATATTGCTCTTATAAACTTGGGGGGTGTTGCTGGGGGTATGCAGCCCCCTATGAGCAGTGTCGCTCATTGTAATAGCTAAATTGCAGTTCTTGACTGCGGTGGCATGTATATTGTGAGAGCTCTGCTGTCAGACACGCCCCCTGCACTTGTCCATGCTCCGTGTCCGTTTAGGAGCTCAGGCAGTGTGCCTTCATTACTATGCATGGGGCGTTGCCGTGCTGCTCCTAAACGGTCACTTCCATGCAGGAATAAGCTATTCCTGAATGGAAGTTTAGTGAATCCGGGGGATGAACTTAATTCGTATGGTATCCTATAGAAATCATAAATGATTATGGAAGTATTGTGATATAAGCTTCCCAGATGTAGACTCTTATTCTATTGCTGCATATTTTAACACTATTATACTCTGGATAGACTCAACTTACACTAGTCAGTGGAAAACTATTCCAGAGCAGATTACACTAAATTCTTATATGTTTATCAAATATGATAAATTAGAAATATGTAATAATCTTTGCATCTGATTAATAAAAATTACCTTAGAAGGAATTTCCTTTTGATCGTTAGACTCTGCCTATATGAAATCAATTTTTAAAACAGTTAAGGAATATGTGTTTAAAACTCCATTATCAAAATGCACATTTTTGTGCTTTTCCTTTGCACGTATCTCTACATTTAAGGACATTCAGAACAATGTTAAGACCAATAGTGAATCAAATAAAATTCCCTGCCAACTTCCTATGAACCAACCCCCACAATGAAACCTTAAAACTGCTAAAGGGAGGAAATCAAATGGACCCAATATTCTACCCACCTGCCATTCTTTTTCCACCATGCCTTCCAAAATCTCCTCCTTCCCCTGCAAGGAACACAAATTCCTACAAGTTGAACCCCCCTTCTCACTCCTGATTTATATTAAATTCCTCAGAAAACCCATCTGTTAATTCAAATGCAACTGCTGGATCAGGAAATTGCATGAGCAGCTGACACAATAACTGTACATTAATGAGAAAATGTGCCTCCTGTTCTTCCATTTGACCCACAAAAGGACACCTCTCTTCACTGCCCCCAAAATTCCTCCTGCCTCAACTACCCTGAAATCCAAGAAATGATAAAGGTAACCCACCTGATCCAGGCTGCCGCAAACTCAAATTAACCAATGTCCCTTCTCGTCTCCCCACTACACAACTGGATGCATACCCACACACTTCAAACAGGTGTGCAAAACCTACACACCACCCATGATCAACACCCCCCATGAAAGGTCCAGCATACCCCTTTAACTACCCAGCTAACTGAACCCCCTTGCTAACAGCTCCAAGGCTATGTACCGTAGTGGCTAGCCAAATGCCATGATGTGTCACATCCCAACGCAGAGACTGATCTGCCTCCTTCCACTTCCAAAGTTTCATGTAATAAATGAAGATGAACACCCAGTTGTCCCATTTTCTTGGCCACAGTCTACCTATCCTTCTCTGCCCTGAGCCCTCTAAAACCATCAAAAGTCTTTACTATTAGCGGTTTCCAATTAGATCAGATGTTGAAGCCCATCCACTTCAATTATTTCAAAATATCGACATACTCCTCCTTTCAGATCACTCCTGTAACTAAGAACAGCATATGAGGGGGTCAAATAACCCCCCCTTGCCCCAGGGCCTTCTTAGCTAACCAAACATCCAGCCAGATCTCCAAAGTCCAACCCATCCTCATGCTGTTGTGACTCTACCCAACCTGTGGACAACCCCAATTCTCCATAATCAAACCTAAACCCTCCTCATCAACAAAAGCCTCCTCATGAAACTGTACCCCTTCACTAAAATGAGCCCCACTAAACCTCTGTCATTCTTCAGCTGTGCCACCTGCTTTAACCTGCCCCTGATGTACCTCATCCTCATCTGTCTCCCCACTGCTACCATACCGCACCAACTATGACATGCCCAAATGAGCAGCTAACAGTGTACTATTACCTGTCACCTCATTGCACACTGTTCTAAAGGCCAGAACATCCACTGCAGCAGCATCCATTGCCTGATGAGTCTACTTCTTCCGAACCACCAGTTGAGGAAAACTCTGCACTTCTGCCACCTGCAAAATAAAAGACTATTGTAAAAAGAAAAAAAATGAATTAAGCACATAGGCAAACTTTCTCTTCTCTCTTTCCTTTCCTTTTTTTTCTTTTTTTTTTAGAACTTCAGCAGGTCTGCACGCACACCCACTACCTAGCTCCTCACCAAACAGGGATAAATCCCTACCAGAATCAGGAACAAATCCAGAAATAACCAGGAGATCATTAATTGCACTTTTATAAAATTAGTACTATTAACTAGAGACAGTGACAGAATAAGATGATGAATTTAATGAGCCTTCTGAAATAAAATAAGCTTATAACTCGGTTTACTATTGAAATGTCGAATGGCACTATATCGACTGTACTATAGTCGAACACGGAAGTTCGAAAATAGTAATGTCGACGTCAAAAAAACAATCTAGGAATGGTTTTAACATGGGTCGAGGTAGGTGTTCAGTATTATTCAGAACTACAAACATCTCCCCTACCTCGACCCATGTTAAAACACAGTCCTAGATTGTTTTTTTGTCGTCGACATTACTATTTTCGAACTTCCGTGTTCGACTATAGTACAGTCGATGTAGTGCCATTCGACATTTCAATAGTAAACCTATAACTCTACATACTATCATATTATGTCTAACTCACTCAATTTTCTGCTAATGTCACCCATTTAGTAGGTATTAAGAGTGACATACCACAAACTGAGTCAAAGCCAGAGACATCCCTGAACGTCAAAGGCATTTGTGAGGTCTACTGCACAGTACCTCATGCCAAAGTAGTGAGGGACTCAATGCATTCAACACACATCCCAAACAATGGCCAGTTTGAAGAGGGTTTAACATAGACAGACCTAGGCTGAAAGTGCAAATTTAGGAACATCCTTGAAAACAGGGGTGGCTGAGGGGGAAGGAGCACAACATTTGAATTTATCAACCCCCCTCAGCTCATCACTCAAACAGCTGCCCAGCTAAATGGTATCTGCAAACTGCAACAACATTATTCCATAACCCAGCACTTAGTACTGATGTACCAAGTACCACATGCTATTTTACCCTTCTTTTCCCTGTTTTTTTTTTTAAACAGCAGCAGCAACTTTTAAACATACAAGGCTATTCAGTCTTACAATGCAAAAAAAAAAAAAAAAAGAAAAAGAAAAAAACTCACAAAAAATGTACAATGGTGCAAAGCCAGATATTACAGATTCTAACAACCACTGAAAAATGGCTCCAGCAAAATTACTGGAGTATTTTAGACAGGTGGCAATACAGCACCAATTCACATGGTTAGTGGTTACTGACTTGAAACTGTAGTTTTATTGGCCATTTTGGGTCAGTTCCAAACTCCTTCATCTTCCTCTCTTAAAACCCTCTTTTGCACGGTTTTGTGCGTTTTTGTGCATAGCGCAACAGCGGGCAGCGCCACCTAATTAGGTTTAAACTATTCCTGGCTCCACAAAGTCTGCTCTTCACTTTTTCCCTTAGAACTGTTCTATCTCTCAATTTAAACACCATATTCTCATTCAAAGGCCCTTCACTGGTCCAATTAAGTAATCCTACAAGTTAGCACTATTAAACCATAAGCACTACTTACTCTTATACTCTCTACGATTACCCTGTCCTCTATTGGTCCGTCTTAAATTCAGTTTCCCTATATTACTCTAGCATGTCCAAAGGTCAGTCAATGGTTTCCTCTCCAGTCCAGCTGGTGAATCTGGGAATTTTGAGGCAATGTTACAACTGTCTCATGTACACGGACAACCCTCTCCTCCTCCAAACAGGTTCAAATATATGTGAGAGATGCAACTATTTAGCCAAACTGGAGGCTGAGCTCTCTCATCTCAAAACTGGTGTAACCAGTCAGGAGGAGAAGGTAACCTCACACAACACAATTCCAGTATCACATAGTCCCACCACATCAGTGAACCAAACACATAAATACACAAAAACATACTTGGAGGCTCTAAATAAAAATCTACCTAAGCAACAGAGACCTCCAAAGCAGACATCCAAGCAAACGCTACCTCAAAACAAAACACGCACAACACATAGCCCACAAAGTCAGTGTGCCAAGCAGCCACAGCCCTTAAGGCTGAATAACACAACTGATACTCTTGTAATAGGTGACTCTATTGTCAGACACACTGATGTCCTGCTCACCAGGCTGAATAAAGAGAAGGTCATGGTGAGCTGCCTGTCGGGTGCTACGATCCGCCACATAACGCAAGCACTCAGGTCACTCCAAAGCAAATACAAATATAACTCAGTCATTGTACATGCTGGTGTGAATGACCTGAGATGTACATCCCTGGACTACATGAAAAGAGACATAGAGGAGCTCTCTGATCATGTAGCCCAGGCTGGTATGACCCTGACCTTGAGCAGCATCTTACCCTCACCTAGAATGATGCCACAGTACAAAGACAAAATGATCAATTTTAACAATTGGCTAAAATTTTGGTGTCATTCAAAGGGGATCCAATGTCTGTCAGCCTGGGATGACATGCTCAACAAGCCACGTTGCTTCACTAGGGACGGCTTGCACCTGTCACCACTGTGCTTTCGGATATTGGCAAAGACTCTTGCACCCCCATAGTGCCTTTTTTAGGCAAGGCTCAAAAGTCAAACCCACCCCCATAGACAGTACAAGGAACAGGAAACTAAGGGTAATGCTGCTTAATGCCAGAAGTCTTAACCTCAAGATGCACACACTCAAAGCTCTCCTCAGTATGGAGAACATCGATATCTGTGCAGTGACAGAAACCTGGTTCAAGGCTCCAGAGAGCACCCCAGCACTACCAGGCTATACCTCATATCATGCTTTTCGGCCCCAAAACCCAGACTGAACCACAAAAGGAGGGGGAGTTTCCATATTTATCAAGGATATCCACACCTCCAGGTTAGTGGCATTGCACGAAGTATCGGAGACCATCCATGTGCAACTAACAGTGGGCAAGACTGCTTTTCAGTTTATAGCATCCTACAGACCACCCTCTCAAAGTCAGGAATCCCACTCGGCTTTCCTGAAAACATTGGAGAACATGAAGATCTCTCCGAACACCATTATATTGGGCGACTTCCACTACCCAAACATTGACTGGGAGCACTACTTAAGTCCCAGCACCTTAGCCCAAAGGTTCCTGGAAATTATAAACTCAAATGCTATGGAACAACCAGTCACCACTCCCTCAAGAGGGGACAACATACTAGACCTGATCATTACCAACATGGGGACTCTATGCTCCACACCAGAAGTATATCCTTCATTGGTAAGATCAGACCATAAATTAATTTCACTGGATGTCCACATCCCGACCCCACCCCCAGCCCAGAAAACCACAGTGAAAAACTTCTCAAAAGCAAACTTCTCACTTCTCAAAACTGAAGTGGAATCCTTCAAGGCCCCAGGGCCAGTGGAAACTACGGCCCAAACTGCAGAATCCTATATAAACGCATTCTACGGACATCTCCAGGAATGCATGGATCATGCTATCCCAAACAAAACCAAGACCCAATCATCCAAAGGCAGGCGTCCAGTCTGGTGGACCCCTGCCATAAATAAACTGTACAACAGAAGGAGGAAGCTACTACATGATAGAGCAAAATCCCTAATAGGGAAGGCATCTCTGATCAGTACTAGCAAAAAATTACGATCCCTCATAAAATCCTCCAAGGCCAGCTTCGAGAGAAAAATTGCACAGGACACCAAAGACAATCATAAGGCTTTTTTCAGTTATGTTAGGAACCTGGGATGCAACTCCCAGACTTGTTCTGAGTTGATTCTAAACGACAAAAAATACACTGAACCCACAGACATCGCCAATATCCTGGCAGACAGGTTCAGTGCAAACTCCCCCCCCCCCCCAAAAGAGCAAGTATCTATTCCGGCAGAGGGCTGCCTCCCAAACATCTCTGATTTTCAGGTGAAGGCTGCCCTCTCCAAAGCAAAAAACACTGCTTCCATGGGACCAGATGGCATCCCAGGTTGCGTCCTACATGAACTCCAAGAGGAACTAATCCCTCAAATAAAACAGTTATACAATCGCAGCCTCACTACAGGATATGTGCCCACAGAATGGCGTACAGCAACAGTGGTCCCACTCCACAAAGGTGGAGCCTCTACGGACCCTGGAAACTATTGCCCCATAAGCCTGACTAGCTTAGTCTGCAAGGCTATGGAGAGGATCATCATGGAGCTCATAAACAAAGACATTGGGGACCTACAGACACTAGATCCTACCCGGTTCGGCTTTTTCAAGGGCAGATCCTGCCTTTTGAACCTGGTTGACTTCTTCGAAACAGTCACCAAAGCCATAGATGAAGGGAAGGTAGTCCACACAGCCTATCTGGACCTTGCAAAGGCATTTGACACAATACCCCACTCGGGTATCATAGATAAGCTATCCATCTTTAATATAAACCCCTATATCACAAGATGGGTCGCAAACTGACTCAAAGACAGAACCCACAGAGTGAGAGTTGCTGGGGCCATGTCAGACTCTAAACCGGTCACAAGTGGCATCCCACAGGGTTCTGTCCTGGGACCACTCTTGTTTGGTATATACTTTTCCGAGGTACAGGCAAACGTGGGAGGACTATGGCTCACCAAGTTCGCAGACGACTGCAAACTGGGTGCCATAATCGACTCTCCAGCTGACACAAACATCCTTCAAAAAGGTCTCACAGAGACAGATAACTGGTGTCAGCGCCATGGTTTAAAGCTAAATGCCAAAAAATGTATAGTCATACCCTTTGGCAAAACAATGTGCCCACAAATTACCACATAGGCGGAAACCCATTAAGTACAGAGAAAGTTATTAGGGACCTGGGGACCCAAGTTGATAGCAATCTCTCCTTTGAAAACCACATTGCCAAAGTGGTTAGAAAGACCTTCTACATAGCCCACCTCATCATGAAGGGTTTCACATCTAGATCAAGAGAGGTAATCGTGCCCCTTTATTCATCCCTCATCAGGCCCATCATAGAATACAATGCCCCTTTTGGGATGTACCTTACCCGACACCTGCAGCAATTAGAAAGACCCCAAAAGTATCTCACCAAGAGGATCAAGGGTCTCAAACAGATGCCATATGCTGCTCGGTTAAAAAAACTCCAGCTCTACTCAGTTGCATACCGCCTACTTCGAGGCGATCTATGCCTGACATACAAAGCTATGTCAAATCCAGAATTAATGGACATGCTCCACCTCAGTAAATCTAAATACCTTACAGCCACATGCTCGAGGGACTTGAACCTCAGCACAGAAATAAATAGAACTTGCTGGAGGGACAGGTTCATAACCCAGAGGCTCCCTTCGCTCTGGAATAGAATTCCAGTTCATGTGAGGCAGAGCCCCTCACTGAATCTCTTCAAGAAGAATCTCGATAGGTGGATGGGGGATCGTAAGTTTGCCCCAGGGATTACTCCTGTGTCACTATTAGGCAGAGGCACAGTAAACTAAACCTTAAAAAGGGCACAGTATACTCAAATCAAGGGGTGGCATAAGCCATACAGAATCGGGCTAGGCTTATAATTGCCCCAGGGCAGATAGCCTAGTATGAACCTATGAACCTATGAACCTATGAACATCTATTTGCACAGCCTGATAATAGTTGACAGCATTACAGCCCTCCACTCTTAGGTTACGCATTCCCTCAACAGTACTTAAAACATACAACTTCCCACTTGTTATAAAAAAAACACATGCACCACAAAATATCCATAATCCACTAAACTATGATTGGCGTTTACCACGTACTACAAAGAATATCATCATTTTCCTTTTACTTCTGTCACTCAAACTAAAGTATAATATACCTACCCTAACTACCATCACACTAATAAAATGGGCTGAAAGTTTGCTCTCTCTCTCTTTTTTTAATGCAAGCTGCATGAGATGCACTATGCAATGAACCATGCAAGCAACACTGTAAATGGAGAACCATTCCAAAAATGGACTGCACATCTGCCCAGCAACAAACCTTCTATTGCATACGCCCCTTTTATGGTTAACTCACTGCACATGTGCAGTGAGCAACAGTTATTTGCAGGCACCTCGCAGCTCACAAACATCTCTCATGCACATAGGAATCATCCCAGAAAAAGGAAAAGCTACTTCTTAAATTAATTGTGCCAAATCACTTCAGGTATCACAAGTTGGCTACATTATATACATGAATGCTTCCTGTACCCTGTCTCTGAAACCATGCTGTGCCCTCTCACCAACTGCCAAGAGCCCACCGCACATGCACAATGAAAAAAACATTAGTCAATGGTCCTCATGGATGGTAACATCTGTCCCACCCTGGAGAGCAACAGAAGCTAAAACGTAACCCCTACCACCAGTGAAATTAAATTAACCATCTGCAAGGATGTAAACTTAAATACTATTACCAACAAAATTAAAATAACCATCTACAAGGATGCAAACACTGTACCCTGACAATGGAATGAAAGCACACAATCCCACTAACATGTTTACCTAGAATCAGGGAATTATATTACCCATGAATGAACAAAGACCCAAGAATGGTCAACCCCACATGAAACCCATGAGACAAATAGATAAGCCGCAAACACTAGCCCAAAACTCCTTTTTTACCACACAGGCATGTACCCAATCCTTGAGAAAAAAAATAACCTACAAGCACACTTCCATAGCCAACCTTAATCAATTCTAACAAATTCCAACAATTAAACCCAAGCTAACCAGATACAAAGAGGTTCTAAGCATTAACCCAAACCAAGCATATGAGAAGAAGAAAGACACATTTTCTCATTAATTCCTTTCCCCATACCTAACAGAATTAACCCGAGGCCTACCTGCTCTCAAGGTGCCTACTGGTTGTTGTGGATGTACAACTTTCAGTAGCAAGTTCATGCCAAAAGATGATCCCTTACCCAGTTACACTTACATAAAACTAGTTAAGCCCCTCCTTGCACTTACCTCATTTCCTTCCAACCCTCCTACTTTTCCAATTTAACCCTTCCATCTCCAACACACTTTCTTCCACTATCATTTTAACTCCTATACTATTCATACTTGCCCCTCACCTAAAGATGTCCATGGACAATTGGTTTGTTCCCAAACCTCATTAATTTTGATCCAAAATTCTGGAACTTTTAAGATAGTAATAGATTTAGTGACTCAGTAGATGGTAAGAATAAAACTTTTGTTACTTAAATCAGTCAAACTTCTTTAAGTTTATACTAGAAAGTTTTTATGTGGAAATATATAAATAGAATGTTTATTATTCCCTATAAAATTTCTAAGTTTAGTAAAGTGTCTTCTTCAGTTTATTGGAGATGTAGTAAAGATGTAAAAGCTGATTGGACAAACATGTTTCTGCATAGTAAATAATTAAAAGTAGATTGGGAAGAGATAAGTATGTTTTTAAGGGATTATGGTCTGATAATTGTTCTTTAAATAGATCAGTAATACTAATAAATGTTTCACTTTTTGTATCTGTAAAAGCCAAACAACAAAAATATTTTGGAGTCTTTTGGAAGGTGCTAGAAAAGTTATTAGAAAAAAGTGGAAATCAAACTCATTTTCTAAATTCAAAGAATTTTTAAATTTAAAAGCAATGCTATGTAAAACTGAAAAAGAAGTGATCACAATAAGATCTATAAATCACCCTAAGACTTTTAATGGTTGGGATAGCCTTGCAATGTTGCTATTGAAATTCCAAGACTCTTAAATCATTAATTGCATAACATTGCCTTGATGATTCAATGTATTCCTGACATTGTATAACAGAAAGTGCTGTTGAATTTCTTCCTTTCTGTGTATATATTGTAAATATGTAATATGTTAAATTAATAAAATACATTCTTAAAAAGACAAGAAGCTTCATTCTGCTAGAGTATAATTGTTTAAACAGCTCATGAATACAATGGCTTGTATATTATTAAGACACCTGGGTAGATTCAGGATTCAGAGAAAACAGACATGAACATGTATTTGTAGATAGCTGTTTTGATGAATTAAATAACTGGTCTAGCTCCATGTTTTTCCACAGCAGCAGGATGATAATGTCATGAACTCTGGGGTTTATGGAACAAACTTGATATTTAACTGAATATGATGCTAATAGAGGTTATTGATGCTGTATTATTTATCTACAAACATCTGTGAACACTAGATTTTTTTTATCTAGGGTCACTATTTCTGTAGAAAGCTATCAAGGGAACTTAGGTACTAGGAGCTTATTGTTTTCTGTATGCATCCTATTTTATTGCATTTTATTTGATTTCTCAGTGTGTGTCAATCTAGGTATATTTTGATCTGTATCAGTACTATTTTTAATTATTATTTAGTAAAGTTCTTTTATTAATCATTAAGTTCTTGTGGCTACCATTTATTTGTTTATAAGAATATGTATGCACTGTTATTTATTTGAGAAGGGGGTAACTGTCATCTACTCTGTGGGTCAGTCAGCAGTGTGACACACATCTTCCATTAGACTGCATATGGCATACTACCAGTGAAAGATATATTAACCAGCAGTGCTGGGAGTGCTGAAACAGGCACTTGATTCTGTAAGTGACCAGCATGCAGCTCAGTTTGGGTTTGGAGATTGGAAGCCATACCCAGGTCAACAGTGCATATTTCCTTTATGCTCTTCCAACCAGGTTGTACTTTGTGGATTATTGTTAAATTAAGCTTCTGTGCACTTTCTTGTTATTCCATCACCCTTGGTTGGCAATGGTGAGATTCAGATCCTATCTGTGTCAGTCTCTGGCTGGGTGTTACTTTTAGGGACAGTAATGTCATCTAACTTAACCTTTAATGGCATAGGGGCCAGGCCGTTGTCACATCTTCATCTCCAGCAAAGGTGGATGAGGTGAAATTTTTGCAACCGTTGTTTTTAGTTTTATGCCAACTTGTCTTGTGGAAGCAATGTCACTGGTAGAGTAAGTACAGTGATGGATACCGTGATGGAAGTATTATTACAGTCAAAAGGAAAATAATTGCTGAAGCCTGATTTGTTGAAAGTCTCAGTAATTGCCATTATAGTTAAAACATAAATAGCCAGTTCATCTGTTTTTGTGGTGGTATAGTATTCTAAGTTGGTTTTGCTGTCTCTTTTATCTGTTTTCTAGTTGTTTAACTTTTATGTCATTTTGGAGCACTTGTCAGCTCATTTTCTGGTTTTCATACCATTTTAGTCAGTTTCTACTGCACAATTTTTCTTTGGATTTCTCATCGCTCCAACGTTTTAGTTTCACGTAGTAGTCTATTTGTGGTTTAACTTAGTTTGCTATGTTTTCTGTTAGTTTTATCATTGGTGATGGCATGGTCCCTCTTTGCAGGTCTTGGAATGGAACACTTGTACATACCTCTTGAAATGATTAAGTTAAACCACTATTGTTCAACGCTGTTCAGACATCATGTGGTATTGTGACTTTTTTTTTTGTACTGCCTAGTCCACATTTAAACAATCACGTATAAAGAGGCATCTGAATGCAGGTAATTAGTTTACTATCACAGCAGCATCTGATGGGTAACTGCTATTTAAATTGTTCCTACTCTGATTATATATTACTGTTTGAACTATGAGTTTATAACTTTTTCTCCAAAAGATTCAGCATAGAATAACTGCAAGTTAATAGGTAACCTTCCAGCATTCCTACAGAGTTAGAGTTAAACTACATCACTCAGAGCTATTTTTGTTATTTTTACACATATTGTTTCTTAACAAACTTGGAGGCTGTAGTATGTTGACTTCAACCAGTGGTAATGGTGAACCTATCTCACTGATGATGTTTGGTCACCATCATGGGGATATCTGCATAAGATGAAAATATAGTCAATGTTTACATTTCATTGTCAGTTTCTGTCTAGCTAGTAATTGTATCAATTTCTACCAATGATCTTTTGTTTAGGACTGCAACTGCAATTTTGATCATGGCATTAAGTTTTATGATGCTGCTGGATACAAGTAAAATAGTTTCTTTACTCTAAAACTATGTGAAAACAGTTTCTCATGCTCATTCACAGAAATAATTGATACTGGTGATCCACTATGATCTCTGGTCCAATTCAAACTGAGATACTTCTGTAAACACTGACCTGCATATGGTTCAATTTGGTGCCAAAATTACTCCCAAAAGTTTGCAAAATGTAAATCATTTTGCACAAAATATGTTATTTGCTTTCACTAATATCAGGCACGTTATACCTGCAAACAATGTTAATAATATATGATGTAAGCTTATTTAATAAAATAAATACTGAAATGTGTCTTTACCTTGAGTACTGACTTAATATCACCTACATAACAGAAAGTAATATGCTATTCCAATATGCTGTTAGTATATATTCACAAGTTGTTACATAATTATTTAATTTTTGTATATTCAGCATGTGCTCTCTGTGCTACCAGAAACAACTTTTGCATCCATTTTCGCAAATCATTTGCATGTACATCTCCCAAATTTGTAAGATGTTTTTAGTGAAGCCTCCCCCCACTGCCTGTTATGACTCACAGACTGTTGCAAGCAGTGGATCATAACAGGCATTAGAACTTCATGTTTCTTACTGTGTAAGAAAAACAAAAACAAACAAAGTTAGTATAGTGGGCTAATGTTCCTGTTCAATTTGTAAAGAGTGCAAGGACTGCCCCCCCTTCATTTTACATTATTTGTAAACAGACTTGGGCAATATATTACAATTTCCCAGGGGTCTCTAATGGCCTCTGTGGGATGTGGGAGGGTGCAGGGCATAATGCCTGTACAGCACATTATTTAGAGTCTCCGTGGTGTCTAATGTTTCTGCAGTCCAAATCTTCCATTTTTATGTTTTAATAAGTGTCTTTAAGTCATGCTACAAAAAGTCTTCCTGGTGTCTGGTGTTCCTTCTGCCTCATATTTTGTAAATGCTATTAAGGCACATTGTTTAACATAATCCCTGCTGTGTAGTCCACCCCTCATCCAAGTCTAGTTTAAGTGCCATTTAGGGACAATAGTAAAGAGTTATTCCTGTTTGTTAGTGTCCCCCACCCCTCACCTCCTGTGTAAGTGCCATTAAGTCATGGTAGTGTAGAGTTATCTCAGGTAACTAGAGTTCACCTCCCACCCATATCTTGTTTAAGTGCTGTTAAGGCATCGTAGTGAAGTGCTATCTCAGGTGACTAGAGTTCACCTCCCTCCCACATCTTGTTTAAGTGCTGTTAAGGCATGGTAATGAAGAGTTAACTCTAGTGTCTACTGGTCTTCCCAGTGTTGCAGGATTTATTAGCTAGTCTAGGGGAGTGTGGAGGTATAACAGCCCCAACCCCTCACACATACAAAACAAACACTCATATACACCTACACACACACACTCCCACCCACCTACATGATCCTACTCGCAAGCACAATCATCCCCCATACACAAACACATGAACCTACCCTATCCCCTAAATAACCTCCCTACTATGACCATCCAGGCAGGGCATACACATACATTCAGACATGCAGCCCCACCTTACACACATGCGCATGTGCATCCCTCAACTCTACCTGTCCACTAAATTCCCCAGCACTTACTGCTGTTGTGATGGATGAACAGGAGATTTTTGGCTGTGCTCATTAATACTTGCAGCTGTATTACAGTTTAAAAGAAAAAAATATGTTTTGTTTCATTTTCATAAACCTGATAGATGTAGCATTCCATGCATGGTACAAACTGTAGCCATGAGCAGCTGTATTAATTTACACAGTTGAGAGATTCTGTAAATTACTTGGACGTATAAATAACAGTGCAATCAGTTCTGAGGGCGATCACATAGCTAATTAGCATATGCCTCTCCATCGAAATGGCTCATTAGCATTTGGAATGGACACAAAGACTGCCCACTGTGGTGCTGCACATCTTTGTGCTGAAGCATGATTAATTGGGTTGCCTCTGAATCAGAAATGATTACTGCACGGTGTCACCTCTTGTATACCTGGTGGAAAACTCTTTGAATTGAGCTCTTAGCTGTTTCATTCTTGATGTTTTTTCTCCACAATATATATTAACTTCCAGCCAATAAAAAGTGATAAAAGCATTTGGAGCCTAGTATAGAGCCTTGGAGTACCACAAGGTTCTATACTAGGGCCCTTGCTGTTCTCCATCTTCATTAACGACCTTTATACTGTCATCCCAAAAGTCAGCTGTATCCAATATGCTGATGACTCTACTCTGATTTGCTCAGCCACATCTCCAGTCGAGTTATGGTCAGCTACCCAGACCACCTTTAATACAATAGAAAACTGGCTTTTTGAACATCGACTGATCCTAAATCCCAAAAAAACTATAAAGTGCTGTTATTTTCGCCAACACGTAGGTCTAACGCTTTCACCTTTACCATAAAATCAAATGATGGCACAATAATCTCCCCTGACCCATCTACAAAATTATTAGGTGTCATCATAGACAATAATCTAAAATTTGACCTACATGTTAACCAAACTTTCAAAACCATCAATAAAAAACTAGGGTCACTTTACAGAATAAAAGCCTTCCTAACCCCTCCAGCTAAAATTGCCATAGCTCGCTCTCATCTTCTTTCAACCCTTCTGTATGCATCCCCTCTACTCTCGAATTTAAACAAGACTGTCCTTAACAAACTCTCAATTTGCTACAATCACATTGCCAGGTTTACCACTGGGCTGTCTTTTAGGACACATCATTGCATCAATCTAAATCAGCTTGGGTGGCTTGAACTGCCCAGCCTAATCCAGTATAACCAACTGATTATGGCCTATAAAATCCTCTATAATCTGGACAATACTCCTGCACTTAAAAATATTATCACCCCCTATAACAATCCTAGACCGCTTCGATCCTCTAACAAACTACTAATTCAGACTAGCAAAATTAATAACACAGCTGGTGATTCTCTGTTTGCAAACTCTGTAAGTAGATCCTTGAACACTGATATTACCTTACTTTCCACCTTAGGTCAATTTAAAACTAGACTCAAACAACATTTGTCACTTAACTGGCTATGTCAATGTATCAAGCCTGGCTAACTCTCTCTAGAATATGTAAAAATCTGTTAACCAGTTTACTGTGTAATTTAATTTAATCCTGGCTTGTGCTCAGGATTAACTGTAACCTGTGGAACTTGTTTAACTTGCTTACTTATGTAATCTCTGTAAATAGTCTGTTTGTAATATGTAATACTGGTATTATGTAATGCTGTATCTGCTTACCCTTGGAGCTTTTCTCCCCGGGCCTCCGCTGAAAATGGACATGCAGCCAGTCGGACTATCCCGGTCAACAAATGTAAAATAAATAAATAAATACATTTTCTGCCCCTTTTATATTATTTCTCTTCTTCTCAAAATTGTATAAGCCAGGGAACCACTTTTTTATGATCTAATCCTTAACTTCCCAGTTATATGTCATAATCTCAAGACTTTATACATCTGCCTTTATTTCTATCACATATTTTCTCATTTGAAGTTCTTTTGTTTTGTATCTCCTGAAGACTGCCTGTACAGAGGTCCTCTTCCACCTGTTTTTCAGCTCCCTAGCTTGCTTATCACTAGCAGTACATACATTGCAATATAAACCTCCAGTGAAGATCAGGAACTCTCCCTGTGGGGTATGCATGCAGAGAACAATGCTGTTGAAGGAATGAATGGGTCAGAAAGCTTGAAGAATGGAGTTGTAGTCAGTAAGGAGGGGGCAGAAAATATTACATAAAAAGTACTGGTAATGTCTATTGTGGTGGGAGCAGCATTCTGATAAATCCCAGTTTACCATCTTCTAAGTAGTAAATTAAGATGTAAAGGCTGCAAAGGAGTAAGAGACATGTACCAATCTTATAAAATATATTATCATTTGTTAGCATGCCTCCATGTTACATTATCTCAGTTGTGATAATTTGTATTCATAGGTTCATAGGTAGGTACTAGGCTATCGGTGCAAGGGCCTAAGTAAGCCTAGCCAACAAAGTTCCCTGGCTTACGCCAACTCAAGTAAGTTAATTTCCTGTGCCACTGTTGAGGAGAGCCACAGAAGTGATCCCCGGGGTGTATTTCCTATTTCCCATGCACTCATCAAGATTTTTCTTGAAGAGTGTTAATGAGGAACTTTGCTTGACATAGATGGGTAGCTTGTTCCAGAGTATAGGGAGTCTCTGGGACAGGAATCTATCCCTCCAGCATGTTCTGTTTATTGTGGTGACAAGGTTTAGGTCCCTAGAGCGTGTAGCTCAGAGGGATTGGGATTTCTTTAGGTGTAGCATGTCCAGCAGCTCTGAGTTTGACATAGCTTTATATGTTAGGCAGAGATCACCTCGGAGTAGGCGATATGCTACAGAGTAAAGCTGGAGATTTTTGAGACAATCAGTGTAGGGCATCTGTTTGAGGCCAGTAATTCTGTTTGTGAGGTACTTCTGCGGCCTTTCCAGCTGCTGCAGATGTCTTATGAGGTACATTCCAAAAGGGGTATTGTACTCTATAATGGGTCTAATGAGTGTCGAGTAGAGGGGGACAATGACCTCTTTTTTTCTGGATGAGAACCCTTTTGTGATGAGGTGTGCTATGTAGAAGGATTTCCTGACTACTGTGGCGATGTAATTATCCAAGGAGAGACTACTGTCCACCTGGGTCCCAAGGTCTCTTATCACACATTCGGTGTTAATAAGACTGCTGCCTATGTGGTAGTTCATGGGTACAGAGTTTTTACCAAAGGGGATAGCAATGCACTTTTTAGCATTGAGCTTGAGGCCATGGCTCTGATATCAGGCATCTGTCTCAGTAAGGCCCTTCTGTTGGATGTCCACATCATTTGGGGACTCGACTATAGCTCCCAGTTTGCAGTCATTTGTGAACTTCGTTAGCCAGAGGCCTTCTGTGTTAGCCTGTACTTCAGAGAAGTAGATACCAAACAAGAGAGGTCCTAGGACTGAACCCTGTGGTACTCCACTTGTCATTGGTTTGAAGTCAGATTTGGAGTCTGCAACTTTTACAGTGTGGGTTCTGTCAGTGAGCCAGTTGGCGACCCCTCTTGTGACATAGGGATTTATACCTAGTTTAGTGAGTTTAGCTATAATTTCAGAATGGGGGATGATGTCTAAAGCCTTGGTGAGGTCAAGATAGGTGAACCACCTTACCTTCGTCTATGGCTTTTGTGACTGCCTCAAAGAAGTCAACCAGGTTCAGGAGGCAAGAGCTGCCTTTCACAAACCCGGACTGGGTGGGGTCCAGAGTTTGGAAGTTACCAATGGCTTTGTTTATTAATTCATTGATGATACATTCCATTGCCTTGCAGACCAGGCTCATCAAGCTAATAGAGCGATAGTTCCCAGGATCATTGGTGGCTCCCCCTTTGTGGAGTGGGATAACTGTTGCTGTGCACCATTCAGTGGGCACAAAGCTTGACATGAGGCTATGATTGAACATGGTGCTTAGGTGGGAGCCAGTATGTTCTGAAGTTCGTGTAAAACGCAGCCTGGGATGTTGACCGGTCCCATGGATGCTGTGTTTTTGGCTTTAGAGAGTGCTGCTTTTACCTGTGAAGTCATGATTACAGGGACTCTGCATTCTTCCTGTACAGATATGGGCCCTTTAGGGGGTGAGAGGGGGGTAAAGTTAGCACTGAACCTATCTGCCAGGATGTTGGCAATATCAGTTGGTTCTGTAATTTTTGTGCCATTGTGCTGTAACTCAGAGCAGATCTGGGTGTTGCCATTGAGATTCTTGACATAGCTATAGAATTCTTTGTGGTTGTCCTTAGAATCAGTGGCTATCTTGTTTTCATAGCTAGCTTTGGAGAATCTTATAAGGGATCTCAACTTCTTGCTGAGGTTGACCAGGGAGCTCCTCCACTCATGGGATTTTACTCTCTTTTGCAACAATTTCTTCCTTCTGTTGTAGAGTTTGTTTATGGCAGTGGACCACCAGATTGGCTTCCTTTTTTGGAGGATAGCGTCTTGGTTCTGTTTGGGATAGCACGATCCATGCACTCATGTAAGTGCTTATACAGTGCATTTGTGTAGGATTCAGCAGTCATAACTGTATTGTCCATCTGCATGGGTATCATGAAGTTCATCACTTCTGTCTTAAGAAGCATGAAGTTGGCTTTGGATAATTTTTTTACCATGGTTTCCTTAATGGGAGGTGGGGACAGGATGTGGATATCTAGGGTGATTAGCTTATGGTCGGATCTGACCAACAAGGAATTTACTTCAGGTGTGGAACACCAGTCACTCATGTTGGTAATGACTAGGTCTAGGATATTGTTGCCCCTGATGGGGGAGTAGATAAGTTGATCCGGGGCATTGGAATGTATGAATTCCAGAAAGCACTGAGCGAAGGAGTTGGTACATGAGTAGTTTTCCCAGTTAATGGTGGGGTAGTTGAAATTGCCCAATATTAGGGTGTTTGGTTGAACCCTAATATTTTCCACTATATCAAGAAAAGAAGAGTGGGAATCCTGGGGCATGGTGGGGGATCTGTAGCAAGCTACAATATGGATTGCAGTTTTGCCCAGAGTTAGTTGCACTTGGATAACCTTGGTTGCATTATGCTGAGCAACTAGCATGGAGGTGTGGATATCCTTAATGAATATGGACACACCTCTGCCTTTGGTGTTCCAGTCCAGGTTACATGTCTGAAAAGTGTGGTATGAGTTATAGCCTGGTAATGCAGGGGTGCTCTCTGGAGCCTTGAACCAGGTCTCAGTCACTGCACAGACATCGATGTTCTCCATTTTAAGGAGTGCCTCGAGTGAGTGCATTTTGAGATTTAGACTTCTAGCATTGAGTAGCATTACCCTCAGTTTTTGCTTGCCTGTTCCTGTTATGGTGGTGAATTTGTCATTCGAACCTTGCCTAAAAAAGGCACTACAGGGGCAGCAAGAGCTTTTGCCAGTATCCAGAATCCCAGGGTTGACAGGTGCAGGCCATCTCTGGCAAAGCATCGTGGTTGTCGACCATGTCGTCCCAGGTAAATGTCACTATTACCAAGTACTCTGGACTCCATTAACATATTCAGGTATCTTACTTAGTTTACTTCTAGACCATAATACCTTCTCATTCAAGGCACACATCAGTGGCCTAAAACTTAAGTTTTATGAGCAACTTGGAATCTTCTGGGAGATATTTATTAATCCTATTCATTCATTAACCTGGTAAATGAAATGGGTTTTCTCAGGCCTTTTTAGCAATTTACTAGGTGACAATTACAACTGAAACCTTGCAGTATATAGGGACAATTTCTAGAGTAGTATTCTGTTACCTAAAATATAACATATATGCTATATTAGGTAATGGTACACTCATGTCAGGAAATGAGTAACATTAATATTTGATTTCTTCAGTTTAAAGCATAGTAACTGATTATATGCACTGACCACTAAAACCTGTAGACTCATAAAACATACCATAAGAAGCCAGCATCATTGCCTGACATTGGAAAAAAGAAGCTGAAAGATACTGACTACACATCGAGAACAGGCATGAGCTTTCCTTTGTGTATTAGTGTTCAGGTTACACTTTTCAGAATACCGGCTTTCCATTCTATATATAAATCAAATGCTTTTTAGGCCATACGCTGTTTTACCTGCTAGCTGTACTGAATATGGCATATATTGTGCCTGTCTCACTGATGTGTGTGTGTGTGTGTGTGTGTGTGTGTGTGTGTGTGTGTGTATCTCACTGGTGTGTGTGTGTGTGTGTGTGTGTGTGTGTGTGTGTGTGTGTGTGTGTGTGTGTGTGTGTGCGTATGTAGTTTATATGCAGTTGTGCTCCTATTTTCACTTCAGGCTTATATTAGGTTATGTGATATCATGATTAAAAAAAAATCACAATTGCAATACAGCTGAGTTCAAGTTTCAGTAATTAAGCAATATATTTCTGTATGGGTCATATTTATTGCATCTGTTTGCTGCCATATATTGATGCATGCTAGCTTTTTGTGGGCCATTTATTACAAAAGCAGGCATGAAGATCAATGCATTGCTGTCTTTGTTAATTAGTGGTCCACTGTGAGTAAATAAATAATGGAAGAACTTGCTAGCTATGACCTATTGTGACAGCTACATTTCTGAAGACCTCGTTAGTTTCCACCCACAGTCTCTACATTTAATTTACTGCAGATTCTGTTTCCAATATATAAGTAGAAGATTGCATTTGTGAATATGGAACTCAAATCGAGTCTTTTAACATAATTTGTTAACAGGGAAGTCAAGATACATATTCCACTTCATTTTGTCTGTGAGGCATCTGTCTCAGTTAAATTAATAAAAGTAATTGAACATATTTGTTTATCAACGTCTGTAAAGATGAAAATCTGTGGAGAATAGTTACTTGTGCATACTAAGCAAAGAATGAAACACAAGCATGAGACAAACATGTTACACAGTAGTACACACTTGTTAATGAAATATGTCATCAGCAGTATGCAAAGTATGAAAAAACATATGAAATGCATGGAACATGGCACTCCACACACACACACACACACACACACACACGCACACGCACACGCACACGCACACACACACACACACACACACACGCACACGCACGCACACACACACACACACACACACACACACACACACACACACACACACACACATAGAAAAAAGTAAACAGTGGCTTCTTGCCAAATGAATCAAAGCATGGTTATCCATGTCCATAATTCTATTCTGAACAAGATCACTGAAAACTGCTGTAGTCAGCAATTACAAGTCAGAAATTTGTAAGTAAAGTACAAGATGTGCTGATATTCAAAGGAAAATAAAGTGTAATTCTGAAAAAGACTTGTGTGAAAGGTGTACACTTTGTATATTCTGATACCTTATGACATTTTATTAAGCGTGCTCCACCTGATTGGCAGAAAACTGCAAAAAATTGAAAGTTAAAACCACTCACTAAATGATATAATGTTTTAATAATAGGAGTAACTTTGACTTTCAGACAAGATGATCCTAAATCCAGAAAGCATTTAAGCTACATCCATACATACATACATAGATCAAGATTAAACATAGGCCTGAGGTGATGTAGAATTCTGAATATTGGGGGAACATTTCTAGTTATCAGCTCACAGATAACAGTTAACTCACAGACAACATTCAGCAAATGTTACCACATCATATACAAAACACAAAGTAAGCACATCTGGGATATTTCTTCATTTTTAAATGCATAGTTAAAAAAAATAGCAGATGGTAAGCAAATGAAGGAGAAAATTATTAATATTTACACCAAAATGTGTTGCATGGAACAAAAGGCCAATGCAAATTGCATGCCCTTGTCTGCTTACAGTAAGAAGGTATATAGGAGGTCATGCATCCATAAATATGCACTTGCAGTGAGACCCTACAGCACCAAACTATCCTAAAATAAATGATTATGGAGGGTGATAATACATGTAACAGTGAAACAGACCCATGAAAAGCCATTCATCAAGGAATTTTATAATTCAAAAAGAACATACACTATACAATGACCATACAGCATATTAGAACATGTATGGGTAATATCAATACAGGCTGTGGGTGCAAAATCTGAATGCTTTCTTACTTTGTCCAGAACAGAAAAGAAGAGTGAAATTAATCATTCAATGAGTTAAGACTTAAGAAAAGAACATTTCTTTGCCTGGATATCTTATACGGACAGTACAAGTTAAATAAAGCAAAAGAAGGTTCCAGGTTGCCAGTGAGATAAATCTTCAATTCTTTTATTTAAATCCAACAACAAATGAGCGCTTTCATCTACAAAATAAGACTTCTTCAGATTTTGGACAAAAACTTTGATTTTAATATATCACCTACTGCAAAACATCATTTACATAGTACTAAAGGAAACAATTTGAATTATACGAATGTTCCTACGTTAAAGGGCATGATTTTTTCCTTTGAAAAAATGTTGTTTAAATATAAATGTGTACAAATTGATAACCGTTACTTGCACAATTGTCTTGGTCATAAAATAGTCCCTCAGGGACTAAGATTTTTTAAATATCCTTTTGGAATTACTTATTCAGATGTTGTTTTAAAAGATTTTCATGATTTTTTTGATGAATGTGGATTTGGTTTAATTCTGAAACTTATCAAACATAACGAGACCTTGTTGAATAGTTTGTTAATGGATTTAAACAAACTAAATGATGACATTTCTAGGGACTTGTTATTTGATGAAAACAAATACCTATATATTAAGGTTTTTAAAAGAACAGATAGTAGGATTAACAAGGTTTTTGCTAGGAAACAAAAGAAATTTATTAGAGATAAGGAGCAATGTACCCAGGGCCTATTAACAACTTTAAGAATTACAATAACAAAAATAAATTACATGAAAGGGCCCCATTAAACTATCATGACACTGATGTACCCAGTAATTCTTTTACACCCCATTTTCAAGATAGAAATGAACAGGGAGGGGGTGTTAACAACAGGGTTTTGGATGAACTGGACTCTTTTTCAGAACCTATTGAACCTTTTTTAGGCCCCAGGAGATCAGAACGTCTGGCAAGCAAGGCCCGAATCCCCTCAGACTCAGGCCTTCCAATGAATTCATATGGGAACAATTATAGATGGAAAAATATGGGGAGGAAGGGCAGATAAATAATATTACACAAGACACCAATGGTATAGTTTTCGAATATAAAGGTTTCAAAATTTTTAACTATACATCTATAGAGCTGGAGAAAAAAACATTTTGATTTATTTTCGAAGGGATTCAAGTTTGTTGGATCACAGTATGGGGATTTAGCCCACATTTTAGTGGAACTGAAATTATACCTTAGAAAATTAAATCTTAAATTAATTCATAAAAAAACAGTGAATGAAAGTTCCACTTTAAATAAAGGATTGGTTAGGAACAGCACCTACACCCCCCCTTTGCATCCAGCTATATATACATTTGAGAACATAGTTACGAAAGAGATTTATGAGGCATACATGAAAAACAGAAAGGAAAGGCAACATCACAATTTGAATAAGGAAGAAGAGGGTTTGCTAGAGGCCTTAAAAGCGCAAAACAACATCAGAATTATGAAGCCAGACAAAGGTGGGGGGAGTGGTTTTGTACAACCATGAGGAATATAATAATGTTTTAACTAACATTCTGATGGATTTGAACACCTACACTTCAGTGTCACACAATGAGATACAAATAGCTTACAGGAGGATTGACTCCCTTTTGGATGAATATTTGATTGAAAATAGAGTTGAGAAATCGACATATCATTTTTTGAGGCAATTACATCCAATTATTCCACAATTTTTTGGTGTACCAAAAGTTCACAAATCCGTTTTAGAGCTCCCATTTAGGCCAATAGTCTCAGCAAAAATTTCTAAAACCCATCCCCTAGCAGTCTATATTGATAAAACTATTAAAAATATAGTTGTAAAGCAAGAACATTTGATTAAGGATTCTTGGGACTTTCTTGGTAAAATAAACAATGACCTGTGGTCTGAAGAATGTAAATTTTTAACCATAGATGTAAGGGATTTATTTACATGTATTCCCAGATTGGAGGGTTTTGAATTCTTTGAAGAAAGTATTCATAAGCATTTAGATGTACCCCATGACCAAAAATTGTTGATTCTGGAACTTATGGAGGTCGTACTAGACAATAATTATATTGGCTTCCAAGGAGAGTACTTCAGACAAGTCAGTGGCATAGCTATGGGGGCAGCTTGTGCCCCCATTTACGCCAATTTGGTGATGTTAGAATGGGAAGAAAGATACATATTAAAAAGTAGATATAGGAAGCAAATTAAGTGCTATTTGAGATTTGTGATTTGGGAAGGGTCAAAAGAAAATATGGAGGAATTCATTTATTATTTAAACCACACCACTGATTTCCTTTCATTCACACATAATGTCGAAGATCAGAGTATTAACTATCTGGACATTACTATTAGTAAAGTACCACAGGGTTTTAAGTCCAGGATCTTTCGTAAGAATACATGGTGCAATGGTTATTTACACCATGACAGTTTCCACCCATTCCATCAAAAAAGAAGCCTCATTAAGGGACAGGCTGTTAGGATAGCGAGGATGACATCTGATTATCAGGGCCTATTTTATGAATTTAATTTCTTGGGTGAAAAGTTTGTAGAGAGAGGATACCCAAGAGAAATGGTTGGTAAAAGTTTGGAGGAAGTGTACATTGGTTGGGAGACCAAATATAAGGCCTTATTAGGTCAACCTTTCATAAAAGTAGTAGAACCTGAAAAAGAGACAAGAAACTTTTTAGAGGCATGTGTTACTGAGTATAATGGGTTTTCTGACTTGTTTACAAAAATAGTGGAAACTAATTGGTCTATACTAAAAACCAACAAAGAAGTTTACGAGGTGGTAGGTAATAGACCTCATTTTACATACAAGATAGGAATCAATTTTAAAAGGTTGCTTGAGAAGGGTAATAATTTAGACAACATCAAAAAAGCAACCAGTTCATGTGGTAGGTGCGGTCAATGTTCACACATTTTTAAAGAAGAATTTATCAAATTGAAAAATGGTTTAGGTAGTATAGTTAAATTTTGTAGGGGTAATTGTCAAACCAAGATGTTGGTATATTTGGCTATTTGCACAAAGTGTTCATCATTTTACGTAGGAAAAACTGAAAGGGCACTGAAAGATAGAATATATGAACACATATATGACATCAGAAATAGGAAAGAAACCAGTGCCCTTTACAAACATTCAGTTCTTTGTACTTCATTTAGCGGTTTCAAGTTTGGGATTATTGACTTGGTTAAAAATAACCCCAGAGGAGGTGATATGAGGAATATATTACTCAATAGCGAACTTAGATGGCAACTGAGGCTTAAGGCTAACATCAGTCCAGGCCTGAATTAATACATTAGTATTAAGGCTATTCTAGCAGAGAGAGCATGTAGAGTGTGATTTACTGTTGTTGTTCACAGCATTTTAGTGTATAAAGGGCTATATCAAATATTAAAAAATATATTTAAGATTAAAGTATTATTTTTTATATAATAAATATTTTTTATATAATAATTGTTTTATACAATTTTTTATATAACTATTTTAATTCTATTAATGGATTTTCTAGACTTTTGATGGTTGTGATGTCGGGTATAACAACCAAAGAGCCAGAAACCACTTTGTGGTGGTGCTTTAAAATTTTAAAATTTTGATTATTAGGTAATTAGGTTAATTAAGGTATTTTATATAAATTAAGAGTGGCACCAGGACTGTTTTATCTGAAGAAGTCTCATTTTGTAGACGAAAGCGCTCATTTGTTGTTGGAGTTAAATAAAAGAATTGAAGATTTATCTCACTGGTGACCTGGAACCTTCTTTTGCTTTATTTTTGCTGGTTTGGACTGATTTGCTTAGTACAAGTTAAATAGCCTGATTGTATAACAGATATGCTTAAACCTAAACTGTATTTTGTCTTTTGCTATTCATGCTCTATGATGTACATGTAAAAATATTCTACAAAGTATCTTCTTTACAGTCAAATGACTAATTTTGCAATTAAAATCAATGCTTTACCCCAGGAATACATGGTCATCCATAGAACACCAAGGGGACGTGCTCATTTGCAATATTTCGGAGAATGCATCAGATTGTATAAGAATGCTAGAATAATTAAGAAACATGTTAGTAGATGTCAGCAAACAGTCTGTGCAATAGCGTTAAATGATTCCTGAAAAATACTTGCACAGTAAAAAATAAAATAACATAACCTCCACCTTTCAGATTATAATAACAAATTATCGCAATCAATCAACTAGTGACTATGGTGATCTAGCTCCTTTTGCACTCACCGAGAAATCTAAAGGCAGCCACTAAGCATGATTCTCCTGTTCCTGTATTTTAGCAGTCTTAAAAGATCACATGCTGTACCTTTTTGGTACCCAGGTTTCTTCAGCTAGTTTCCAGCCTTGGCGTATGCCTGTATCAGTGTCAATAACATTTCTCTTTCCAAATAAATGCATACATTGTTGCAGTAACATGGATAAAGAAACTGGTCCAGGTCAACAGCAGTCATGTGACCTGGTATTATAACTGGTTGCATCTGCTTCTGTTAAAGAGTTAAAAGTAGCCTTTTTCAAGATACCTGAGACATGTTATAGTGGAGTACAAACTAACCTATACTCTAATCATAGCCGGCCTTAGGTATAGGCCAACTAGGTGGCCGCCTAGGGTGCCGCACTAGCAGGGGCACTTATCCAGTATTTATTTGGGGTAGGTAGACCTGGATAGGGGCACCAGGTGATGTGGTAGGGGGTGCCATGGAGCCCTTTTGCCTAGGGCACCAGTTGATCTAAGGCCGCTCCTGACTGTAATACCAAAAGTATTTGTGTCCTCATAAGTGAGGCGCTAATGACTATAGGGGAGTGAAGCTATAGACAGTTTAAAATTACTTTGTCTCATCCAGCCTGAGGATTGACTAGGCAGTCTGTATGATGAACAGGTACAAAATAAATGAAAGACTGCATCACAATCTTCACCAACAGGAAGTTAAAACTTAATTCATCATTTTCACCAGCAGGAAGTCCAGCCAACTTGTTTGCAGTACTTCGCTATTTCAACTGAATGTGTGTCATTCAGAAGCAGTGTACTCTTCTTTTGAAATATTAACTTCCCAGATATTCTGAAAAAGAACTGCTCCTAGTATTCAAAATGCAAATCTGTAATTAAATAAACAAATAATTTCATGCAAAAATTAACAAGCAGCAAACAAGCTTATAAATGCTATTGGACATTTTTGTGGTAAAGTGGCTAGAATTGCTAAGGAAGTACTCAAGCAACCCATTGTGTTAGTCAAGTCTAAAGTGTCATGAACATTACCTGCTCCCAATTATGTTTTGCAAGAAATCTTATAAACCAATAATGCAGTTGCAGGAGTCTGCAAAAGGGCATCACCTCAGGATGCTCTTTGTTTCAGAACAAGTGAAGCTTTTATTGAACTCATTTACTGCAGATAGTGAAAAAGAGCAACAGATTACTGTTTTTATAAATAAAACTGTGTCACGTTGTTGAAACACAATCCTTAGGAATATTTTTTTTACAATTTTCAGTTATTGTACCTTGACACTATTTCTATATTCTTGTGTTCAAATATCACTGTCTCCAGATATGGAAGAAAGCTAACTGGAAAGCTGAAAAACAAAATGAGCCTTTAATATTTTTCTCTTAGGAATGATGAAGTCCGTAGCCTACATGTTCTGACATGCTCTGAAATACCTATATCCAACCATTTAACTAATTATGTAAATGCCAAATTGCAATTCTGAAATAGACTAGGTAGACGTTGAGACTGGTGGTGTGACCATTTTCCATCAAATATTGTCTTTGCCAGGGTTGTAGATGACATGAGTGAATGCTCACTTCAGTAAATGTGTTTCACTACTGTAAAAAAAGGTAAACGCTATTGTGAGTGAACATTCTGTTAAATGGAGTTTCTGTGAGCATTAGATTTCATTGCGGTGAGTTAAGGGAATTTGCCCTTACCCCATTGTTGTGCGATCTGGGAATATTTATAAATAGTCAGCAGGGGCTGTGGTTGTCACAGCCTTCAACATGGGGATTAAAGGGTAGGGCTTAACCCCTGCAAAAATATATATAATTATTGTTTTGTCTGTGTTGACTCATTTGAGTGTTCACAGTTTGTTAATACATAACATGCCTGAGAGCTCTATTTTATTTAGTCAGAGCTGCATTTTACTCAGTTGAGCCTATATTGCATTTTTGCATACTTCAGTTAGGTCCTGTAACTCCTTATGGTATTCAGGCATTTTGAGAGGCTGCCTTATCTACCAATTAATAATAGACAGTATTAGAAAGGGCATGATGGAGATAACAACATGGCACTAAAACATTAACTGAGAGTGCCCTGCAGTGGAAGTAGTAATCATTGTTTCTCACCTGATGTTCATATATTTACATTCGTATTTTTGCAGCTGAGAGAGCTACATGTTATTGAGGACATGATGTAAAATGCTATGATGGTGGGCAGAAACCATATTTTCAATGATCAGCTATACTGGAGATAGTGCTAGTTGGTTACTAACAATTAAGAAGATTTATACTGTTTCCATATTTACTTAAAATTTCTAAAACCAAGTAACTTACAAACTATTGCATGACATCATGTGAGGCCTTAGATTATGTTGAGGAAAGCTGTTATTTATAGTTGTATTTTAAGCTGCACATCTTGATATATATATTCTGTGTTATGTGTATTGCAAATGAAAAAAACAGGATCCAACCAAGAGACACACTGAGGCACAATGAGCTAGCGCGTTCATCCACTTTTAATGATGTGAACTTCTTCAGAAAAACAAATAATAACCACCTAACCACCTTTTAAATGATTCATTACAGGAAATGATGTCATAGTCTGCACAATAAAATAAATTTAAAGTAATACTATATAAAATAATTGATATATCTATAAAAATGTATATACATACATATAAATAAATACAATATATCAGTAAGTTATTCCATGCTCTATTTATCTATACTTTAAAAAACATTTTATGTTAATGACTTCATTAAGCCCCGGGTATGTATCAGCCCCAAAAAGGAGCTGCCAAAATGCTTCCCTCTGTTCTAATATGTTGTCAATGTCACCACCAAACATTTTTTTCTCTACATAATCTAAAACGAAAAATTCAAATTTCTTAAAATTCATACAAGAAAGAGCATGTCTAGCTAAAGAATTGTTTTTATCTTTTTTCTTTATAGCTAGAACATGCTCATAAATTCTACATTTTAAAATTCTTTTTGTTTTATCTATATAGTAATTTTTGCATGTGGAACAAGTAGCCATGTAGACTACATTTTCACTATGGCAATTAAAATATTTATTTGCCCAAAATGTTTGTCCCAAATGTTCTATTGTAATGAAGGATGAATTACACATGAACCTACATTGTTTACAGTCTTTACATGCAAAAGTACCTTTTTTATTGAAACTGCTAGTTTCCTTAACAAAATCTAATAACCTAGCTGGTGACTCCCTCTTCTCAAATGCCTTGGGTAAACACTGGAATCAACTTCCTACTGAACTTACTTCCATGGCATCTACTATTTTGTTTAAACGAAAACTTAGAATCTACCTGAAAAGCCACTGGATGTGTCCCTGTTCAAATCCTGATTAAATGTTAATTCCTTACCTACCACTCTCTTCTCTCCCTTTTCTTACGCCCCCCCCCCTTAACTGGCCATTCGCTACCTTGCCTCCTTCTCCTCACAAATCCTATTCCTTGTGTCTCTGACTCTATTCCCAGGAAGCTTATATCTTTATCAACTCTACACTGCCCTTCTACTGCTTTTTTTTTTTGCTAACTCCTGTCCCTTTACTCTCTCTTCTCATGTTACAATATGTAATAATGCTAAAGATGATAGTATTTAGATAGTCTAGGTAGTTTAATCCTTTGTAATCTAGTTTTAGGTTTCAATGTTTTAGTTCTTTTCCCTGGTCTCTCTTATTATTTCTCGGGTTTTAGAAGTTGTATTGATGTTTAATATAATGTATTTTAGTTTTATCTTGAAATTTTTCAGTCGCCTCTTTTTGTAATCAAGATGCATTGGTTGAAGTGTTACAAGTCTGTAACTTGTTATTTGTAACTTCTTATTTGTACTCATTATAAATCTCTTATGTCCATATGTGGAGCTTTTCTCCCCGGGCCTCTGCTGAAAATGGAAATATATCCAGTCAGACTAGCCAGGTTAACAAATGTAAAATAAAATAAATAAATAAATAAAATATTGCTAACTGATCTGTCCTTCTGAGTTTCTGACTTCTGAGAAGTTTCTAACTTCTGTCTAATGTTTGTAACTTTTTTATATGTAAACTTTGGTAAATACCCCAAAGATAAACTTAATTCATTGTTACCTAAAATGATTCTCCAGTTCTTCTCAATGATTTCCTTTATACACCAAATTTCATTTACTATTGGCAAAGGAAATGCTATGTGGAATTCTTGATTTTTTCTTTTGTTACTATGATGTAAACTTATAGGAGCTCCCACCATTATGTCCTCAGAAGCCAAAATGGGCTGAGCAACACCTTTTCTTAAAAGTGAAACCTCTTTTTCTATTCCCTCTAACCACCTTCGGTCATAACCTCTTTGGAGAAATAATTCTCTAAGAAAGATAAGCTCATTTAAAAATATATGTTCATCAGAAGTGAGCCTACTGAGTCTGATCATTTGACCCTTGATAACCCCTTTTTTCATGTGTGTTGGGTGCAAACTATCCCTATGCAAATACTGGTTTGCAAAACAGGACTTCCTATAGATTCTACTTCTAAATGTTCTTGTAACATTATCTATGTTAAGTGTCAAATCCAAAAAGTTAATTTGTTCACCATAACCACCTATTTTAAATAATAAAAAATCTGTAGTGCCATTAAGGTCAGATACAAATTCTACAAATTCAGAATGTTCCCCTGACCACAAAAAAAGCAAATCATCTATGTATCTATGGTATAATTCTACCTTGTTGTAACCAGGGTGTAACTTCAGGAACCTATTTTCCCAACTGGCCATGACTATGTTTATGTGTATTGCAATTACACAGGCATAATTCTGCATATTTCTGTAAATGTTTTGATAAAGAAGCACTCAGCGAGGAATTTCTTAGTGTCACGCCAAAGCTCAAGTCTGGCTAACAAAAGTGATCTGACACCATATATGTCTATGCTGTACAGTTTCCAAGATATGAAAATATGTCAATGAAACTTTAACAGGAAATATCACTCTGGGTTGTGTTCATTACAATATATTATATATTATATTTTGCTGTAAAGGTAATGAATGTACTGATTATTATCACTATAAAGAAAACATTTTACTGATAGCATTCCTTTTTAATATATTTTATTGTTCACAAAATACTTAAATGTGTTTGTTTTAACTTGATTGTTCAGAAAGTACTCTGGAACTGAAGACGTGTAGGCTGCCAGAGGTGTAACAAGTTAAAAAAGTAAGATCTGATTACCTTATGAAAGTTTTGCCATGTGACATTATATAATTTTCCAGTGTCTCTTTGAAGAATTTGACTAAACCTTGTAAATATTTGCCTCAGATTATTTCATTTTACTACATCTCTAGTAATAATAATCTGGACTCAGACGTGGTTGATAGAGGAGTACATGACACTACTGTTAGGGTTTTTGCATACAGTTGTAGGTGGTGATGATAGTGCTTTTGCACATACCTTTGTTGCTGTTAATTTTATCTCAATGAAGTACTAGTGCTACTTGAGATTCTACACACACAGGGTGGAGGTGCCTGCTAGTATTTTTGCACAGACTTCAAGTTCAGCTTCAAATTTATATGAGCACTTAAACACTAGCACAATACAAACAAGACAGATGTGAGCAGTGGGCAGCTATACCCATGTCAACATAAAATTGGAAATATAACATTATGTGACTAAAAGAAAATAAATAAGGCAGTTCCCTATCTCTGTGCATAGAAAGATAAAGCTCTTACTATGACCCATGTGGCCCACACTCAAGGAGTGGTTTGGGTGCTGGAAGAGTTGGACAGGGTGGATGGTATTGAGCAACTAATAAAGCTTGCCAGTCCTGGGGGCAGGGTGAGATGGACTGAGCTGTCTGATTGTCAGCAAGCATGGAAATGCAGCACATCCACAAGTCAAATGGGACAAGATTCAACAACTCTAGGGATCATAGCCTACCCTGCAACATTAACAGGACATTTTGGAGAGACAGTTATGTCTCCCAGAGATTGTAACTCCTCTGGAGCAAACTCCCATTCACCTAAAACAGAGCTAGTTAAGGACCCTATTTAAGTATAACTTAGACAACTGGATGAGAGACTGTAAATTTACCCCAGGGGTGTCACCTATGTCCCTCCTGGATAAGGGCAGTTGGTGTTGAGCATAGACTCACGCTGCCTATATAGACCATACAACTTGGTCAATAAGGGAACAAGGGTATAACATATCTAGGCTTATAAAGGCCCTAGGGCCAATAGCTTAGTAACCTTGTATGAACCTATGAACCTGCAGTACTGATAACAGCCGGACCAAGGAAGTGATTTTGACACTGCCAAGCTGTTGATGGTAACTTCATTAGTGCATGTGTGGTTGCAGATATGCATATGGAGAATGCATAGCAAATCCTGGGTGAGATTAGAGCCTGATATTACTGCCAAACTGTCTACATTAATAAGGGCTTCCTTGCAGCCTCTGTGACAAACTTGGGGGAGTGGCAGTGATGGGTAAGTGATGAGCCATGAAGTGGGCTAAAGGCTTTAGGGTTTTAGGTAAGGGTCCTATAATTGTATTGTCTTCCCCCTGATCCCATGGGCTGCTTTTCAGCAAATCTAAACAATGAATTGCCTGATTTTGAGGAACTCCTGCATTTTGGAAACATTCATGGTACAGCTAATAAGACTTGATTTAAATCTAGAGTACTTTTTCTATGCCTGGATTTCGTGCTTTTCTCTTTTTCATACCCAGTGCCAACCGTGGTATAGTCGTTATATTTGTCAAGGAACAAATCATCTTGAGGCGGATCCTTAGCGACACATAAACTGAATTCATCAAACTACAGTTTTCTCTATACAGAATTAATTCTCAGTTAATAGCAAACCACATATGTTTCCTCAAGATTTCTTAGTGTTTACTTCTCAGATTTATAATGCAGTTATATTGGGATAATCCCTTGTCCAGGAAAGATGGAGATAGGGATACTCAAGCATTAATCATATTTTATAACAAATATGATGGACCCTGTTTCCACATCACTAAATACAAATGTGATCAGAAAACAGTGTAAAATAATGCAAATTGTCTGCACAACAGACCTAATCATTAAATATACTTAAAATTAAAGATGTTCAAAGAACTAAAAGGCTGGTAGTTTCTATTAAAGCTGACACCTCAGTGTTCCAAGAATGAAATCTAATTATCTCTAAGAACAGTTCCCACAGAATAAGATAAATTTTACAATGCCTTTTCAGTACAGTAAAGTAAATAAGAAATAACAACTTGAAGTGAAATAACTAATATTAAACTCATTAACAGGTCTCTATTGTGCAAAGAATGGATTCTACCTTTCTGGAGCCAATAGGGAGTTACACGTTAAGCAGATCTTAATCTAAACTAATTTCTGGGCCAAAAAAAACAAACGACAGAGGAAATAAAGTGGAGGGCTTCACCCCCCACACCCCCTACTTAAATATAACAACTCCAAGATTGCACTACAGTGGAGGAAATGACAAACTCCTGACAATGGCCCAAAGATTTTTTTCCCTGGAAAAAAAAATTGCTGTTCTGGCCATTTGAGATTTAATGCTTTCTGTTAAACTGTGTCGAGGTGGCATGGTGCCATCAGTGTACCTGCATGCTTTACTTATTACCAATGTGGTTCCTTATATGCATGTGTTCTGTTTGCTATGCAACTGTTCCATATCTGGTGTCTGGGTTAATGGGAATATCTATGCATGCTGTTATACCTAACCCTGGAATGTGTTGACTATTACTAACCCACATATGATGATGAAATCTAAACACTATAGCATGCTTGGGAAGGCCGGTCCCAGTGGACCCACCTGTCCTACCTCAGCTGGCCGTGGCACCAGACACCAGCATGTCTGGGGTCCAACCCCAGACCTCCCTGTCCATTGGTCCTGCACCACCTTCAGATGGAACCGCCTCAGGGGATAGGGCTCACCCCCCTGGGAGTGGGCGTGGACAGGCACCTGTCACCCTTCGCCAGGCCGGGGTCATAGTGTATAGACAGATCGACCAGCAGTTTGGTGATCTTCTATGCTAGCTCTAGGGCCGCATGTTGTGATTAGAGAGTCAGACTGGCTCTGAGACTCAGCACCCAGCACAGCCACCTATGGGGCTGTGAAGGTGCAGTGGTGACTGCCCATGGGTGGGACCTAAGTCCCACTGTTACCACTAGGGGGCTTGTGGGCTTCCGATATCCCAACACCCCTTCCCATCAAGGTGTTTACCCCTCACATTTGTCATATACAGCCAATGTATGCATCTTGTTTGTCTTATCTGTTAACCTACCCAACCTACCTCCCCAAATATACCTACTACCCCTCCCCAACATCCCACTTTCACCTGAAAAAAAGGGCAATTTGTTCCCGCAAAAAATATCACCCCATACAAAGCTGTCCACTTCACACATGTGTCCACTGGACACATGTTATCCAGTATAATTGGCATCACAACTTATTATTGTTGTCCTCACCCCCTATCCCAGGGGTTTGAGTGTCCAAATCTACCTCCAAATTCAGTGTATATGCACAGCTGTTGCTGTAGAAAAAATGGGCAGCTATGGATCTTCCCTACACCCTTCCTGCACATCCCTGGCTATTTTCCCTACTGTCTGTCCCTCTTTGTACCCCTTTATTTAGCACTTTCCTATCAACCCCTTTTTCTTTTCTTTTAAAGAAATTAGTGCAGGGGTAAGCTGGAGTAAGCACTTTTAAGCAGCAGTAAGTGGGTTTAAGCCTTTTTGTGTGGGGGTAAGCAATGCCTACACAGGTTAAGCAATTCAGAAGCTAACAGAGTATAAGTAACTGTAACCAGAAGTTAGCTGTACTTACCTCCATGCAAACCCAAGCAAAACTGCTTACAACTCCTTTAAAGTGAAATAATCACTCTGTCTACAATGGCCCATGTTCTACCCAGCAACAAAACAAACAGCTTCTTCAAGACTTGAACCCTGCACACCATAGACAAAGTGATTTACCAATAAGCCATTCCAGAGATACATAATTCTGATGTTTTCAAAAGCATATCATACAGCCCAGTCATGCAACAGTACAGAGAATGTATTCCAACATTTAGATGTGTGTGTGTGTGTGTTTTTAATATTAATATTTAAACAGATACAACATATCTATATATGTAGATGTGTGTATATATATATATATATATATATATATATATATATATATATATATAGATATATATATATAAAATATATATGAACATATATACATGCAAATGCCTACATCGACACACATATATGTCTACACCTATTTGTTTACATATACACTGCAAGTTACATATACGTAAACATATATATATATATATATATATATATATATATATATATGTGTGTAGGTATATACGGACATAGTTATATATATGTAAGTATATAAATATATATATATATATATATATATATATATATATATATATATATATATATATATATATATATATATATATATATATATATATATATATATAGGTATATATGCCCATACATCTGTAGATAACAATGGCAGATTAACTAAAACATATATGTCCACATGCACTGTTAATGGGGTTGAGAGGCCCCAAACGATATACGTCTTGTACAGATAGGTATACCCCGCACAGCCAAACATGTCCACCCTGCAATACATTACCAAGTGTTGCAGATCCCATAACCAGGACCTGACATGACATGGGCACAAGATGCTAACAGTACTACAGCCCACCTGTATGATGTCAGGCTGGTATTGGTAACATATCATGCAGTACAGTCTAGCTCTTATAGGAAATGTAAAATGTGGAAGCTATTAACATCCTCAAGATACATATATACAGATTCAGATATACATATACATGTGACTACACATAGACATGCAGAGATATGTACAGTAAGATACATATGTAGAAGGTGCACACAGTATGGAACAGCCACTATGCCTACAGTTAACACCTTAACAACTGGACACTGTATGGGCCACACATACTAATGACAATTGTTGCCTGCAGCATATACCTACAGAGAGGTCATAGGATAAAACACCACACACAAGTTTGCAGAAATGGAAAACCTTTATTTGTGTACTATTACAATTTTATATGCCATGTCATATGGCTGTTCAGACACTGACATCCATATAAACAGAGTAATGCAACTGTGAAACAGTTATACTAATACAGTAGTCTGGAAAAGTTCACAACTGTTGCTGTCCTGGCCAAGCCCTTCAAATTGCACATATAGTAAAGACAGACTGGGCCACAGGATACCAAACAATCAACAGTAAGTAATGCAGGCATATAGTTCAGCAGCCTGTATCTACACTCTGTACAAAATCACTAGGAGGTAAAGACTTCAGCTGACCAAATGGGATGTAACTGTTACATAACAAGGCATAACTGACGTCATCACAAGCACACTGACAAACAGAACAGTCTGTATGGCAAGAGGCAGTAGGCCAGCATTAACCCAATTTATGTAAGTAATGTAAATATAGATGAATTGTATGGTACTGTACATCTAGATACCTAAAGGCAGCTCACCCTGGTACCCCCACATTTTGTAACAGCCTAAGTTATTTATGGTGCAACCCCCCCTCTAGACTCAATAATACAGGGCCATATACAACTGTTACATACACTGGCCTCTGCTCTGGAATGCATAAGGGCACACATGTATTATGTAGGTGAAGCTGACACATATATGGCCACAGCCCCACCATATGTGTGGGGGATACAACAGCAGTGGACTGATGGCAACAATGGCAGCATGATATACTCACAGCCCACTACAGAACAACCCCTGACAGCATGTCATATGTGCAAAGCTTGGTATGTAGGTGGAAGACAGAGGCTGGAACACAAGCCCATATGTGAAAAACTGTTCCCATACACTAAGCAAGTCACTGGTGTTACAGGATTGTCTGCAGCATACCTTTAGCCAGGGAATTGAGGTTAGAAACAGAAATGGATGTAGCCATATACTGATAGCACTCAACACACACACTGCCAGTGAAATATCTGACACAGGACCTGTGTGGTGGACAGACAAAACATGATAGGCATACCTCTGGCCACCAAGAGGATAGGCCCACAGTTGAGAGCTAAGCAGACAGACTACATTCCAAGGTAAACTAATATGTACACTCACACCCTGTAACACCAGTACTATACAAAGCATAACACAACTCTACTAGACTCTGATTGTAGTTCTGGAACCTCCTACAAATATGTAGCTGGCCTGAGTGTGCTGGTTCTCCTGTAAGAGGTATTGCTACCTGCTGTCTGTAACACTGATGCCCACACACAGGAAGGATGTCCATCACACAGGAAAGGTAAAGGGACCATGCCCAAATGATGTAGGGATTTTTAGTAGGTGGTTGCCATGACAGTGGTAATTGGAAGTACTACACAGCAAGCTGCATGCAGTTAGCAAGTGGAGGACACTGATTGGTGCAGAGGCCAGCACCTGATCATGTGGATCACCTACTAAAGCCAGGCTGGAATCTATTCAAAGCAGCTCAATCCATTTACTGGAGAGAGAGAGAGAGAGAGAGAGAGAGAGAGAGAGAGAGAGAGAAGACTAATCTCTTCGCAATAAAAGCCTATGTCAAAGGCATTTAGCCAGCTGTCATTCAACAAGACATCATTCACACAACAGGTATGTGAAGTATATATACATGTAATAGAATGTAGTAGCTGGTCCATAATAATGGGATAGATGATGTGGAATGATTTATATGTGCCTTCAAGTGTTGTTGTGATGATGTTCAACTGAACAACTGCTATGGATAATAGTGTCTGTCCCTGTGGGTAGTGGGCTATAGCCATCAACTGTGCAGGTCAGCAATGACAGACAAGATGTAAGCCATCATAGTGTGTGTTGTGTAATGGGAAGTATGTATATCATGTGTCCAATAGCTGGTAGTGGAAGTGATGCCATTATGATGGACATGTGGGAGCCATGGCCCACCACTGGCAGGATACTCAGGTTAATCTGCAATGTAGCATGCCATAATGCCATAGGTGTGTAATAGGGTTACCTGCAATCCGGTCCTACATATACCCCCCTAATGTCAGGCCGTGTCCATATGTGGCACATGTTTGTGTTGTAGCAAGGCAGAACAGTGCAGCTGTGCAGAAAGGTATTGTGAGATTGTGGAGCTGACTTCTGAATGTACCCCACATATAGGTATTCATATGTGTACATATGTCACATATATAATATATAAAGATATATATGTATATCAGCATGCATGTCCAGAAATATACATATACCCATGTGTAGAAATATATATGTGCACATGTATACATCACATATATCTACACATATATAGATATATACCTATATGCACATGTCTACATATATACAAACACACACAAACATATATGTATGTAAAGACATGCCCCCTATATTACTACCACAGTGATGCATGCTATGTGCAAGGCACCAGCACACCATAGCATTACACACAGATATCTACAGCTGGCAGTGTGTGCAACATGGATGGGTATGTCACATGTCAGTCCCTTGTTGGGACCACATTGCCCCCGTCTGTGAAGTATGCAATGGCAATATGGGGAAGTATGGCAGGTACACATATGGAGGTGGTCAGTATTAGTAGATATAGAGGACAGTCTACAGGAATGGTATGTGACACATGGTGGGTAAACACTGTGGATGTGTGTGGTCTGTGATGCTGATGCCCCCATGGGCCCCAATATGGGCACAATGGGAACAAGCCTCCCACTCACTGCTACTCACAACAGCAGTCCACGTCCTGAAGGTGTCTGGTCTGGAGGCTGAGCAGGAGGAGCATGTTGGCCCTGCAAATGTGTACTGGGTGCCTCAGACTGATGTAGCACATCCCACATGTGTCTGTGGAGCCTGGTATGGAACAGACCCTAGACCTGACCTCAGGGGACAGGATCATGTCTGTGTGTGCCCCAAGGTGGGGGGGACAAGATCCTCTGGGTGGTTCTACCTAATGGTATTGCTGGAAAAGTACATGAGGAGGCCAGGTATCATGGACAGAGAGGGTTGGAGAGGTGAATCCACTGGCCAATAGAACACATACATTTTATTGTATAACTGTTATAGAACATATGTTGGAAGTAATAGTCTACACAATCCTGGTACATGTCCAACAGCATGCATAGATATCCCCAATAACACAGAATGTTAGATGTGCAGCAATATCAGAGCAGTCATACCACTGGTATATATTGAACCATATTGGGCCTGACAATGGCATGCAGGTGAATAGTCTGCAACAGGCCAGCAATGATAGTGTCCACACAGGGGACATGGTTACAATCACATAGCAGAAAGTGTGGTACAATACAATATCTGTCCAACCGGTAGGAAAGATGTAGCCATACCTAATGAGTTGTGTGTACAGTTTGTTGAAGCAGATATGGTGGGGGGGTGACAGAGATGTGTATTATGAACTGTGGTAACCTTGCTGTATGAGTTGCTCAGACCTGTTTCTATCTTTATATCTTTCAGCCAAGATGGTACATGTACGGTTGCCCACCTATTCCCATGCAGAAAATGAAATATTGATATCACACTTGATCCAACACTATCCACTGCTGTTTGGCAGGGCTGCACATGAGCAACAGGAGTGGACTGCCCTGTGAAATGACCTAGTCCACAGGGTCAATGATGTCGAACTGCACAACTGCAGTTATGAGCAAGTCCAGCATCATTGTACTGACCTGCTTTTCAATGCCTGTCAGTGTGCTGCTGCAGACCAGGGGGATCACCTTACCACAGGGGGGGGGCTGCCATCCATTCCCCCCTTGACACGTGTGGAGGAGCTCCTGGCCAGCCTCGTGGCACCTGCCCGTTCGGACATCCGTCAACCACTGGACTCCTTTGTGGAGGTGGGTGTCACCCACACACCGGCTGAGGAGCATGCAGGTAAGGACACATCAGTAGACCACTGTTGTGTATACATCTGCATTGGTACAGGTAGATCATGCATATCTGACATGTCAGAGATATATTGTGTTGCTGCATTGTAGTGATAAACAGATGTCCAGATGTGATAGTATCGTGAGAATGTACTGTTGTTGTATTGTAATACTGCTCCCATCCTGTAGAACTGCCACAGGTGTGGCCACTGACATTGCATCTCTTGCCCTCTTATGTAGGTCCCTCCGGGATACCATCATGGCAGCAGCCTGTAGCTGGTGAGTATGTTTTATGTAGATGCTTGCCAACACACTAGGCATTTAATGGTGATGGTATATTCCATGCACACATCTAACACACCTATCCTGAATGCATGCTGTACATGTGCATGTATTGTTGCTGTGAAATGCATGGTCTCACAGGGGTGATCATGATGGGGTAGTGCAAGGGTCTGTCAGACACCTGCATGATAACTAACATACTGTCATTGCAGAATGTGTCCACAAGGACTAACATACTGGTGGTAGACATGGCCTACAGTAGGGACATGCTTGGAACAACACCCATATATAGTGCAACACCAGTGTATATACCTGTAGGACAATGGCAACTGCTGCAGTGATATACTATGGTATAAGACATTGCAGTAGTCCACATTATCAGCTGGGTATAGGCTGCAACATGTGGTGTTCAGTGTATGGGACACTGCAAAGGGACATACATGTGTAGGGTGTACTTGTCATGCATCGGCATAAAGGCTGAAGGAGGGGGGTTTCAGCATGACACACCAGTGCACTGCAGCAGGGATCCTAAGGATGCTAGGAATTGCTCTATCTGCACATAGTCAGGTTCAGGACCTGTGGCAGCCATAACTCTACCCACACAGCAATAGTGACAGCAGTGCGTGAACACCATGGGATGTGCACACGAGTAGACCTTGCAATCATGCAGAATAGGGGGACATATGTAGGGCAGACTGAACATACACTGGCAAATGCAGATGGACCACACTGCCAGGAGCAGTGACTGCTGTAGTACACACAACAAGAGGTGCGATAAACCATCATGATAGGGGTGTGCACACATATGCCCACACGTTGTGTATGCATTGTGGTCAGCAGCTGCACACCTTACACAACCTGTAGACACAGCATGTGAAAGTACAGGACATATGTCACATATCAGGCTCATGTACTGCTAAGATATGCGGTGATGTGATCCCATGGCAGATCAAGGATGTGTGTGTCTAATCAATAAAGTTGTGTAAACCTCCCATAGCCATGGTATGCTCTGATGGTTGTCAGTGTAAGAGTATTGTAGTGGTCATACATGGTCTGTTGATGTTGACAGCTGTAAATCAGGCATCAGGCATTCACCAATGACAACTGTCCACATATCATCCCAGGTATGTGTTGCTGAGAAACATAGGGGCTGTGAGAAGTAAAGCTGATATAACTGACACAGTAATATACATTCTGCAATGGGTTGTACACCTGTGAGCTGTAGTGCACAGTACATGGCAGGGTGCAGAGTAGGTGCACAGCAATACTGTGTAAATGGCTGCAATGGTATCCAGGGGAAGAGGCATCACCTAGTGACACAGCACATGCGTCACACACATGTATACTGTTGCTAGCATGGATTGACTATATCTGAACTGCATGCTGTTCTGTACCATATGTTCTGCATGTTGGCAGATGGATAATAGGAGGATTGTGTATACTATCATTGTGCAACCTCACCTGTGTGTGTGTGTGTGTGTGTGTGTGTGTGTGTGTGTGTGTGTGTGTGTGTGTGTGTGTGTGTGTGTGTGTGTGTGTGTGTGTGTGTGCATCCTGGTGGTTAGTTAGTTTTCCTGCAGGGTCATTAAGGTGAAGTGGAGGGAGGTAGATGCATGTAGGATGCGTCAGTGCATGTGTGTGTTTGTGTGGGTGGTCATGTATGCACATGTGTGATTGTGGGGTGTTCATACGGCTGTACATCCCTTTGGGACAGTGCAGTACATGGACATGTACTGCCACATTACACACCAGGAATACCTGTCATGTGTGTAATCACAGGACAACAAATAGTATAATATGGTCTGTAGCATGGAACAGGCATCCAGAGGGAAGGTAGACACCAGGTACACTCTTAATATCGCAGTCAGCAGAGAGGTCACCTACAACCCACATATGCAGCTCTACAGATGCATTGGGAAAGTACTAGTCAACACCAGGGAGTATATCCAAATATAACAGTTGCCACATGAGAGGCTGAAGGAGCAGCATATCTGGCATGTATTGAGCATTACATACACATGACACACCAGTGCGAGAAATTATGAATACAACATACTAGCCCACACATATAGGAGCCATGCACATCATGTCTGGACATACAGAGGATGCATACCAAATGACAGCAGTGAGGCCATGTAAAACCACTACACACAGGTCAGGCAGGTAAAGAAGTAACAGGCCTTGTGTTGGGACAGCTTGTGTGAGCATTTAGAGGATTGAGATGTTAATGAGTGGTATCCATGTGTGTATGTTAACAAGTGTAATGCAGGATGGGGTAATGTGGGACTGTCTGTAAAGCCATGGACAGTTAGGTATTATGGAGATGTGTGTGCTTGTGTGTGTGTGTGTGTGTGTGTGTGTGTGTGTGTGTGTGTGTGTGTGTGTGTGTGTGTGTGTGTGTGTGTGTGTGTGTGTGTAGTGTTAAGCAATGCTGTACAGGTTTTAAAGTGCATTTATTATTTTCCCTCACAGGTGGCGAGGTGAGTCAGGGTCCCTCCTGCATGCAATCTGATGTCCGTGTCCATACAGACACCGAAGATGATGATATTAATGTTGAGGCACAGGTGGGATTGTCAGTGGCTGACACTGCGCCAAAATTTGACATCCCCCTTTAAGCCACCCCAGCCCTGCACACAGTTTTAGTGCCTATACAGACCCCATCACCAGTGACCATAGCAGAGGGACAGCTGGCATTCAGTGGCAGTGCACAGGAAAGTGTGATAACCATGCCTATGCTGTCAGTCACAGCAGGCATAGCCAGATGTCCGGCAGGCCACCACATAGGCAGATCTCCCAGGGTGCTTGTGGTAGGGCCACTGGGCATCATGCCCCTGGCAGAGGCAACATATTTGGTACCAGCAGGAGCATGTTTCAGGCTGTCATAGCGGTGCAGGCACATATAGAATGCTAGCACAGACAGGGCCTGAGGCTGCAGAGGGCTGCTGTCACATCTTCAAATGACAATGCTTATGAACTGTTTGGTGCCATCCGTGGATTAACTGAGTGCATGGATAGATTGTCTGGTGAGATGATGGCCCTCATTGACCGTGGTCTGTCTGTGCTTGAACATGTGGTGGGAGTGCGGTGATGGACATGTGGATGTAGGCCAGCAATGCCAACAGCTGGCAGTCAACGTGGACATGCCAGGACATGAAGGGGCTGCTATAGTGGCAGTAGCAGCCCTGGCAGTGTGGAAGGTGTGCTGTTCACACCACACCACAGCAGGCCACGTGCATGTGGTCCTGGCCAGTCCCAGGAGGGACCTGGTACCAGGGGACAAATGTCATCAGCAGGTGAGAGTAGCACATTGAGGCCTGTATCTGGATGTGCCTGTGAAGCCCCTGGCAGATACAGTCCATGTGTCCATGGCCAGAGGCAGTGAACTGCACAACCTGCCAGGTATGGTCTGTAGCTGTCCATAAATACCTGTGTAGGGCAGCCACTTGGCAGAACTATGTGCATGCATACCCACACACTACGCAATCATACCTAGGGCAACCCCGTACCTACACACACCACATCACCTCACCCAGCTCCCAACAGTACACCCCTCACCCACACACATGGTGTCAAATGTATGGCCCACCCTCGACATCTGGCAAACCAACATCGCACCCTGTGCATATGATTATACCTGTGCCACATCCCTGTCATCCATACCATCAAAGCAGGGACAGGCTGATATGGTTCTGATGTGCACAGTAACTGTACAACAGTGTACCACAGTACTGCAGTGTAACATGTTGTAGGGAGTAGACTGTAAGACATATTTGACAGGTAATGTAGCCATCCAGCAATGACGCCTTATAGCTGTTAGTAACACTTTTTGGTTGTGGTCTCTATAATGTCATCCATTTGTGTTGTAGGTGTACATGTGTCAGCACTAGGATGTCCTGTGCATATGGTGATACCTGTGCCACATCCCTGTCATCCATACCATCAATACAGGGGCAGGCTAATATGGTTCTGATGCACATGGTGGCTGTACCATACTGTACCACAGTACTGAAGTGTACTATGTTGTAGGGAGTAGACTGTAAGGCATATTTGGTGGGTAGTGTAGCCATCCAGCAAGGATGCATTATAGCTGTTAGTAACACTGGTTGATTGCAATCCCTATAATGGTATCCATTTGTGTTGTAGGTGTACATGTGTCAGCATGAGGATGGTCTGCAGTCATATTCCACAACGGGGTATGTCACTGTGGTGACACCATGGCTGTGACATATCTGGGGTACAGTCTAAAACATTTCACAGGTTACTAAATCGGTTATTGCCTGTGCCACATGGACAGGTGGCCAGCTGAGGCATGTATACCCTGCATCCTGATGTACACTCATCCGCATACATGCACACAGTTACTTGGAAACACTTGGACTAGACCCCTACCTAGCTATGTCTTCATACTGATGTGTATGGCTTACATTGCACACACCACACAGCGTTTAGGGTGAGGTGTCTTTCAGGTTACATGGTGCATGCAGAACATCCCCCAACATGTACAGTATGCTAATGGGTGTATCTGGACAATACGTAGTGTGACATACCGTCATATACACATTTACAGACACATAGCCAGACACACATCTGAGATATCAGGGCCTATCGCTGCTAACTAACTTGATCGTGTCTCCAATGTGTTACAGGTAGGCTGCACACATCACATGCATACCTGACTTGGATTGTGGTAACAGTTACCTGTATGATTGATGGTGACAGTGGTAACCATAATGTGGTACATGGGACATATACTGGGTGCATCTTGGTGTAATTGCAGTGTACACAGCACCCCCATCCCCCACTGGATATTGTACTACCTGAAACCCATGATAACACTCTGCCATACCAACCATCACACATAGGCCATGACTGCAATACAACCCATAGTATAACCCAACATTGGTACTACAGGGATATGCATCTCATGCACATGCTGCACACATAGTAGGGTGTTGCATTGTCATGGCTCACCTATGGGCAGCAACAACACTATCTGTACTACTGTGTGGTAATGGGTATTGTAATAGGAGTATGTGGCCTTGGAATGCTGTACCCTACAGATATATGGGCATGCACAACTACACACACATGCCAGAACACAATGGGTATCCCATGCCTATCACTCCATTTGTAAACTACTGTTGTGCTGGTACTGCAAGGCTTGTGTAGCCAGTATGGGGGTGAGCTTAACAGGGTACGTGTAATGTCCCATACAGCAGCAGCCACAACTGACTATGGCAATGGGTGTTGCATTGGTTGTGAAGGCCCTCATGGAATTCCCATGTACAGGTGTGCTAACACACAGACACTGCTATACTCAGTCATGCACATGTACACTTGTCAGTACAGGGGTGCATTCCTGCAGGTGGTCATAGCTGTGTATGTAGCTATTGTCCAAGGGGAGATGGATTGTGTAAGGGTTGTGTGTACAGTGTTATCCTGCCACCTGCCAGGTGGCAGGGGGCAATCAACCAACAGGACTACTATCATGACCCTCAGGGTGAGAATGACATGCATCAGCAATTCCTCCAGATGCCTCCTGCACATGGCCACTGAAGTGGTCAAGGTGGTATGTATGCAACATGCATTACAACACATGGTTGTGTCTGTGATGGAGACCTTTACCCAAGCATGTTCTGTTGACTGTGTTAGTGTAGTGGAGGTACCTGTGGCATGTGGTGCATGCAGGGTAACATCTCCTATATGTGCCACTTCTTACACAGCTGGGAAGACATGTCAGTGTCAATCAAGCTGATGTCGCCTGTACATATCCCAGCTGGAACATGCCATCTGCACATCTGTACGGGGGCTGACAATCATCAGCTTGGCAAGTAGCTATGCAGTAGCATGACTGCATTGACAGATGTCTGACAACAATCTGTATGCCATAACTACATTTTGGATGCCCTCACTAACATGTGCTGTACAGACGGTAGTCTACAGTTACATTCCTCATGATGGATCATTACCCAGTAAGGGGTATATACTGTGACACAGCTCACACACCAGGGATACAACAGGGAGGCCTAAGTGTCCAGCCATGCTCGGTGTGCCTGTTGTCAGGACTACATTAAGCACTCTGCTGTTGCCTGGGTTAGCACTGTCAACAGTAGTACTGCCATGATACACTACATGCCAGTGTGACAGCACATACCCTGGGCTACTACACCTGTATGTAATACATTCACAAGGATAACAGTGCTGTACAGACCTCATATATGTCTGTGTCCCACACATGACACTCACTACCTTGCTACTGTAATGACAGCACATAGGTGCATGTATTGTACATGGCATTATATGCACTTATTATAGGTTATCAGATTGGGTTGTGTGTCCTGGTTACCAGGGCTAAGCTATGCTTAGCAAGTATTAACATTGCTGCAATATTACAGCTAAACTGATTTGCGCACTGGTAAGTGAAGCCTACATGGTGTAAGCACCTGTGCATTTACCCATAGCTTAGCACCGCCTAGCTTAGTGCAAACCCACACAAACGAGCTTAATACTGCTCAAAACTACCTTAACCACTCTGTAACCGACAGCCCTTGTTCTGCCCAGCAACAAAATGAACAGCCCTTGCAGGTCTTGAACCCAGGACCTTTTATACTGAAGACACACCACTTAACCACTATGAAGACTGCTGTTGTTTTACCAATATAGCTGTCATTACACATATTGAATAGTATTGAACATTTGGCTGTAGTTCCTAAATTGTTCAGTCCTTGTTATTAATATGACTGTTGCATCACATATGTTGTTTTATCATAATGTGCACATAGCAGATACATATGGTGAGATACATGTGGGAGAGTGTACACAACCGTGACGTTTACTCATGAAAGGAATATGGTCATATACATATAATAAGTCTATATATGTCTACATGTACATATACATGTATACCCATACATATGTCTGTATACACATCTGTATAGTGTTACATATATATGGCCATGTGTACATCTCTTTGTATGCACACACACACACACATATATATATATATATATATATATATATATAGTTTGCCACCATATAACCTATAACTGAAGGACAGATGGTCGAGCCCTGATGACCAAAAGCAGTGCAGCAAATATGCACATTGCTGAACGCAACTGTATCAAATCGCAAACCAGCACCCCCTTTGTAACCCATGTTAGCACTCGTTTTGGATGTAGAGTGGTTAAAAATGTCACATTTGGTGTTTTGCAACATTCCGATCACTCGACATGCAAAAATTTGGTTACTGGAATCGATCATTGTTGGGTTCGACTGCCGTGTGTTCAGTTATGTGGTAGTAAACCAATATACATATATGCATATATAGATATGTGTATATATAGATATACGCATATGTATATATAGATATATGTCTATATAGTTATATATGTATGCACATCCTATGTGTACAGATGTACCTTGTTATGTTGGCATATATGTAGATATATATAACTATATGTGCATACATATCTATTCTGATATACCTACTACCTTCAATATATATGCAGATATCCATACGTACATGCGCATATGTATCACTATCTGTATATGCGTAGACATATATGGCTCTGTATATGTATATATCTGGGTGTGTATATGTATATCTATGTACATATACATACCCATCTATATATGTCAATATGTATATGTGCATATATCTATATAGATATCGGGATAATTATATATACAAATATTTTCACCATATGTCCTGAACATGGAGTGTAGCCCTACCTCAGCCCCTATAGTCTCAACTTCATAGTGCAAGGGGATGTCAGGTATGTATAGCAGGTATAGAAGCAGACTGTTGCTACTGTCATAGGGATTGTCTTCACAGACATGGTGTGTATGGGAGGTCACATCTGCTTTTCACATGTACGCCATTGTCTACTGACAGACATCCTATGGACACCATAGTTGAGTAATGCTGCTAGCACGTAATGCTCCTGTGGACTACAGCAGAGATATTGGCCAATATATGTGGACATTCTGACCCACTCTGGACAGTCCAGAGGTATACACAAAACCCCTTAGTGCAAAACATGTGGACCAAGCCTGACAATTTGGATGTTAACAGCTATGTAGATGGGTATAACGCATAATGACTGGTATACATTTGCCCCCATAGGTTATGCATTCACACACCCCTGTCTGTCCTGACACAAAATAACCATGGGCACATACTACCCACTAGATATTGACATACATATGTACAGCATCCCACTGCTCTGTCTGACATATATGACTGTTAAGGAAGGCCTGGCAGCAGTACATCTGGCAAGTATCTGGACATGACATCTCCCTGGTAAGTACACTAAGTTAGTAGGCATGTAACAAAGCACTGTGCAGGCTACAGGCAGACTGGTTCAACACTGGCCTACATTTCCTATGGGGGAATGCACATGTACCTGCATATATAGCAGGCTCTACAGGCATGTCACAGCACAGGGTAAGATACACCTGTGTGAAAATGCATAACCACAACCAATGTGAACACAGCCACATATGGTAAGCTAGCATACTATTACAGTATATGGACTGTTCAGCATCATCCTCATATGTGCCACTCACACACTAACCCTACATATACTGGGCCACTACACAGTGTGATCTGATGCCTGTCTGTGGTATTGGACATGTGTATGTATGGCCCTACAAACATGTAAGCTGATACAGTAACATACAGTGGAGCAGCATGTAACATCAGATAGGATGGGACCAAGAATATTGACATCTTCCATAGTCTGTACACAAGCCAAAGTACATATTAACAATACACACACTGTCGACATTCACCATAAGTACACAGACCTCAGTACTGTACACACAATCACAGAATGTCCAGATTATGTCAACAAATATAACACCTACTGTACATAACATGTGTAGCAGTCTGATATCTTACTGGCTTCTTATCAGATATGATGTCACTAATTATGGTGTACAGCATATATGCACCTCTTAATGCATGGCATATGTACAAAGGTTGACAGAGTTGTGGCTGGAAGCATATACACAGGGCAAATATTGACACGTTGCTGTGATAACCTCATACATTTACTGTTGTAACAGGGTTTGTTGGAACATATGTCCTATGTGGGATATGAAGTCAGTAACTGTCACAGCTTTCACCATCTACAGACTGCAATCTGCACACTACCTTCTGCAGTTCACAGATAGATGTTCTGTGGGTAACACATGAAACCAAAGGCACCATACACTGCCCAGTCTGCAGATGACCCTACAGATGGAGATTCCTCATAAACATAGCACTGACATGGCAGGTATTAAAACATGTAGGACAGCCATATCCACACACGCACCCTGTTAAACCAACATTACTTCAAATGCAGTATAGCAGCACTTACAGTCTGTAGTAAGGTCAGCACATCCCCCTACTGTGTGTTTCCCTATTTCCACAGTGTATGTTGTTAGAGGTAAATCCCCAATCCATCTGAGATGCTGTTTGCCAAACAGCAGATTAAGTTCCTGCTCACAGTGAATGAAAAGGCCCAACACCAACATGATATTCCTAGATATTGGACTGTGAATGTTACCACAGCTGTTCCACATGCAATCAGCAAGAGGAGGGCTGCAATTCATGCAGAGGCAATCAGCTGATCATGAGCATCACTTAAAATACACATGCTGCTGCCTAAGCAAAGCAGGTGAAGGTCTCCACATCCACCAGAGAGGGAGTGAGAGAGGCAGACAGAGGCAAAGACAAGTCATGGAGGGGTGGGAGAGTAAAACCTAAGCATGTTTGTGTCACACACCTACCAGCACAGGGTATGAAACCCCTGATGACTATGTAGTGCTATCACATTTCTATGCAGTTATTGGATGCGCCACATAGGTTACATGTTGAAGTGCCCTCAGAATGTATATGTGATGGTGAGTGACATCTGCAACAGGGATATGGTAGTGATAAGGTTTGTGTAGTACACATGCCTGTCCGCATGAACAGGTGCCAGCGTCAACACAGCCACACTCTCACAGGGACGCACACACATTGACACACATGGCAGGGCCAGGAATACAACTCATCACTAGTGAGATTGCCACAACACATTACTGTGCAGGTATCACATGCACCACAGTGTTCATATAGAGGTTATATGGGCAAAGGGTATGTGTAGGTGTCTGACATCAGACAGCATGCTTCAGTATGCCAATGGGGGTTGTAGTGAGTGTGAATGTAATGATACACATCATACGACACACACACACACACACACACACACACACACACACACACACACACACACACACACACACACACACACACACACACACACACACACACACACACACAGAGTGCCAGTACTGACATGCATGGGTGCATTGCTTCACGGGTGTGTGGTGATTGACTGTGCCAGATGGCTATACAAGGCTAGGTGATGGGTATACCTTGGCATCAGGCAACATGACAATGGTCTGCATTGTGGCTCAGGGGTGTAGTTTCTGGATTTGCCCACATAGGCGGGTATTGTATTCACCATCCAGTCACCTGGATAACTATTGCATGTGGCCAATGCTTTGAATTGCTTGCCTTGAATGTGTTCCATAGTCCATGACATGGATGGTGCCTGTGATGTGCACACCCTGCATGTACAGTGACATATAGAACTGTACCTGGGGTGTCTGGGCTATGTTGTATACACAGATTATCATCAGATGTGCCAGTCCTGGCCTCATGTGGCGGGAACTGGTAATGGACACAGGTTTACCCTGCACCAACATTGATAGCATGTTAATGGCATTCCCTGGTGTCAGTGGCATCTGTCCATACAGGGCATTTTTTCAGGCATGGTATGTTCTATGTGGGTCACATTTGATTACACCACAGGTGTTGCAGGTGTCCAGTGGGGAACATGGGGAAGGTGCACTGTCTGCATGTACGTGCCTGCCCTCTGTATGCCACTGCAATTATTCCATAGTAACCATCAGTGGGCAATATGCAGTGTACTACCAACATAGTGGCTGTTGCCTAGACAAGTGTGTGCATGTATGAGACATGGGCTGAGAGTGTTTTCTGGGTAATACTGGGGTTGCTAACATTGTTTGCCTGGCCTTGATGTCATATGTATGGATATGGATTTGGACCCTAGCCTCTCGGCTATTTCACATCTGTTATCCCTGTATGGTGGACATTGTGATATATACTAGGGCCACCATATTATAAATTTGAAAAAACCCACTCCACATTCTGCCCAGTTGTTACACACTCACACTCACCTCACACAGGATACGAGTTACAAACACACACACACACACACACACACACACACACACACACACACACACACACACACACACACACACACACACACACACACACACACACACACACACACACACACACACACACACACACACACACCTGTCATGTCTAGGATTAGAACTCCTACCTAACTAGTTTATTACACTACAGCACTACACAGTTATAGTACATGCCATGGAGATTACTGGAGTATTTTTTCACCAAAGGTGTATTTCACATTGGATGACATCAGCAGGATTGCCAAAGTAGGGCATTCAAATTGTAATGAGTGTGGCTAGGCAAAAATGCATTGCTCCCTACACAGACATTGACACATACAAATCCTCCACAACTGACATGTGTTGGTATAGAACCCCTAACAGAGGTCTATATCACACTACAGCATAAAGCTGTTATAGGACGCGCCATGGGGATTACTGGAAAACTTCTTCCCCAAAGGTATATTTCACATTGGATGACATCAGCAGGATTGCCAAAGTAAGACATTTGAATTATAATGAGTGTGGCTAGGCTAAAATGCATTTCTCCCTACACAGACATGGAAACACACACAAAACATCCACAGCCAACATGTGTGGGTATAGAACCCCTAATAGAGGTCTATATCACACTACAGCATGAAGCTGTTATAGGATACACCATGGGAATTACTGGAGATCTTCTTCCCCAAAGATGTATTTCATAGTGAATGACATCATCAGGATTGCCAAAGAAGGGCATTTGAAACGCACTGTGTGACTAGCCTAAAATGCATTTCTCCCTACACAGACATTGAATCACACACAAAACATCCAGAACTGCCATGGGTGGGAACAAAACCCTACCAGAGTTCTATATCACACTACAGCAGTACGCAGTTATGGCATGCGCTACAGAGATTACTGGTCTGCATCCTTCCAAGAGGTGTATTTCTAGGTGGATGAAATCAGAAGCCTTATCAAAGTAGAGCATCCAAATTGTATGGAGTGTGACTACCCTAAGAAGCATGGCTCTCTACACAGACAGACACACACATACATATACTTGCCATGTCTGGGATTATAACTCTTACCAAACTAATTTATCATGTAACAGCAGTACACAATTATAGGACATGCTATGGAGATTACTGGGCTTCAACCTTCCCAGAGGTATTTTTCTGGGTGGATGACATTGGCAGCCTTGCCAACGTAAAGCATTTGAATTGTAGGGAGTGTGACTACCCTAAAAAGTATTGCTCTCTACACAGACAGAGTCAGACAGACACACAAACAACCACACACATACTTGTCAAGTCTGGGATTAGAACTCCTACCTAACTAAGTTATCACACTACAACAGTATGCAGTTATAGGATGCATTACAGAGATTACTGGGCTATAACCTTTCCAGAGGTGTATTTCTAGGTGGATGACATCAGCAGCCTTGCCAAAGTAGAACATTTGAATTGTAGGGAGTGTGACTACCCTAAAAAGCATTACTCTCTACACAGGCACACACACACACACACACACACACACACACACACACACACACACACACACACACACACACGCAGACATACACACACACACACACACACACACACACACACACACACACACACACACACACACACACACACTTGCTAAGTCTGGGATTAGAACTCTTACCTAACTATTCTATCATAATACAGCAGTATGCAGTTATGGCATACGCTACGGAGATTACTGGGCTACAGCCTTCTCAGAGATGCATTTCTAGGTGGATGACATCAGCAGCCTTACCAAAGTAGCACATTTCAATTGTACGGAGTGTGACTACCCTTAAAAGCATTGCTCTCTACACAGACAGACAGACACACACTCATTTGCCATGTCTGGGATTGGAACTCCTACCTAACTAGTTTATCGCACTACAGCAGTACACAGTTATGGGACGCTCCACAGAGATTATTGGATTACAACTCTCCCAAAGGTGAATTTCATGGTGGATGACCTCAGCAGGCTTGTCATAGTAGGGCTATGGGGAGAGCAGTGTATGTGAATGGGCCATAACCCATTCATCTAGAGGTTGACATGCCACATGAGGAGACACACAGGGTCATATTTCACACGTATGTATATACAGCTGCTAGATGACTACTTCCGTGTACAGTCATGTTGCACAGCTAGCACATGCACCACATAATCTGTAATGCTGACAGATACTTGTGGCTAGTATCTGCAGTGAGTGACATCCGGACCTCATGTGGTGGGGGCCCTTTGGCTGTGTGCTGGGTGGGACAGGCCTGGATGGCTCTTTGTCACAATCACCCTCTTCCACACATCTATGTACATCTACCTTTGGCTTATTATAGTGTATTGTTCTTACATATATGTCTGTATTCCTATCCACTGTGTGTGCAAGGCATGAGTGGTGCATACTGAGGAGTGTCTGCACTAACATCTGTGACTGCCAGATATGTCTGGCCCACTGGTGTTTGCAGACATGGCCTTCATGTGTTTAAATGTGTGAGCATGCCCAGTATGACCTTTCAGTATGTTGCTGACTGACATTGCCTTCATTTCTCTAAGTGTGTGAGCATGCCTAGTATGCCCATCTGTATTGAATGTGTGTATCGAGTCCAGGTAGTTTGTACTGCAGTGCTGACCTTTGTGTTGTACACCTACAGGTAGCATGCTGTTTCTGCAGGGTATCTGTCGATCATTTGACATTGACTGTTACTACATTTCTGCATAGGATGGGGGGGCACACCTGACTATTTCTACATTTCTATGTAGGATGGGGGGAAACACCTGACTATTTCTACATTTCTACACAGGATTGGGGGGCACACCTGACTGTTATTACATTACTGCTTATGATGGGGGGCACACCTTACTATTTTTACATTTCTACACAGGATTGGGGGGGCACACCTGACTTTTACTACATTTCTACATAGGATGGGGGGTGCACCTGACTATTTCTACATTTCTACACAGGATTGAGGGGGCACACCTGACTGTTATTACAGTACTATGTAGGATGGAGGGGCACACTTGACTATTTCTACATTTTTACACAGGATTGGGGGGAACATCTGACTGTTATTACATTACTATGTAGCATGGGGGGCACACCTAACTATTTCTACATTTCTACACAGGATTGGGGGGCACACCTGACTGTTATTACATTACTACATAGGAAGGGGGGGCACACCTGACACTTGTACACATTTGCTATTACTGTACTGGTATGTCAGGTACTCCATTTCATTCTGTATTCTTACATATCATGCTGACTAGAGGCATAACAGTGTACTACAGATCTTAGGTTTGGTTGCCCTACATATTGGTGTCTGACTTCCTACCCTTCTGAACTAACATCCCACTGCCTGATCTGCTGTAGTCTGTCTGTGTAGACCTGGGGGGGGAGGTTATCCATAGCCATCATTCAGAGGCCATAGCACAGTCTCTATTTGGGTTTGTCTACACCTGTCCTGCTGGCTGAGACTGGTGTTGGGTATGTGGACCTCCCTAACTGGCATGTGTGAATCATATGGACACACATGTCACCCAGCACATTTCCTGCAGTGGGTTTTGTCACCCTGTGTAGCACTGGCTAGTATGGTGACTCTAGTATGTGTTACAGATGTCATGGTGACACTATGCGTGTCTACTTTCTGCTGCCATAACATTCAGCCACCCTATTCCCTTGCATGCTCACATCCATACCATAGATGTAGGTAACAACACAATCTACTCCATTTGGAAATTGGTAGGTTGATTGACTTACCTTGTGGGTGTGCCAGACTAGCTGATGTTGTTGGAGGGCTACCTATGTTGGATGCACATAGTACACTCCCTATACATTCTTGAGCATAGGTAGTATCATGCTTGGCATCCCTTTTACTGTATGTGCGAGTCAGAGAGAGGTGTCATTGCCTGGGTCCCTAGTGTGTCAGTGTATGTGCTATATGTTGTCTCTTTGCCACAGCCTCAGCATACTGGGCACACCTTCATCTGCCTACTGGGGCAGGCTCAGGTTGTTCCTCCTCCGAGTCACTCTGTGCCTGTGCAGCCTTGGCATTGGTGGGGGGCTGTGTGAACCTGCCCCATGCTGTTCCTGTTGCAGCTGTCTCTGCAGGATCATATTGTGTAGCATGGAACATACCATAACAATTTGGGGACATGTAGCTGGTGAGTACTGTAAGGCTCCACCGGATGTGTCCAGTCACCGGAACCATGACCTGAGCATCCCAAACACATGCTCTATTATAAGTCTGGTCTGTGTGTGTGCTTCATTATGGCGTCCTTGCTCAGGTGTGTGTGCATTTCTAATGGGTGTCATCAGCCACGGCTCCAGTGTGTAACAGCATCCCCCACTAGGTGACCACAGGGGATGTCCCCATTGACAAATCTCTGGTACAGCTGCATCAGATGCCAAATGTGGGAACCGTGATAGCTTCCAGGGCAGCCAGCACACACATTTATTATATTGCCTTGGGCATCACAGATGACCTGGCAGTTGATGGAGGCGATGCCCCTGTGGTTGATGTAGGCCCTACCCTGATCACCGGGTGGTGCTTTGATGCATATGTGTGTGCAGTCTATAGCACCCACTACCTCAGGGTATTCTGCTATTTGGTGGAAGAGATGCATATTGCTGGCCAACACCTCACGGCTGTTTAGGAAATATACATGCTCACTGGCATGTGCTGACATGGCATCCAGGAACTGGTGGAATACTCTGGATGCTGATGCCTGTGAGATCCCCATGATATCCCCAGTTGAGGTTTGGGAGGTACCTGTGGCTAGTATTCCTAGGCCTACACATACCTTGATATCTACTGGGATGGGTTCCCCTCGGCCAGTTTGGTGTGTCAAGCATGGCTGGCACAGCTCAAAAATTTGCTGTAGGAGGTCCTTGTCCACCCTATAGTGCTCCACTATCTCCAGCTCATGTAGCCCCTTGTAGGTTACCCTGGGTCTGTACACTCCTTTCCTTCTCCCCACTGTGGGTTGATCGGCAGCATTCACATCCTCACCACCCTCAGCCTCTTGCACAAGTTGTTCTATGTTGCCTGGTATAGCCCCTCTCATTTTCTTGGTTTGTTTGTTAAAGGTTCCCTGCTTGTATACACTGGTGGTGTAGTGTGTGGGAAAAAACAGTGGGTAAGGTGTTTTCATAGTTTATAGTAGTGTTCCTGGCTGGGCTCGTCTGCTGCCTGTGTAATTGGCTGATTCTGATACATTTCACCTGCCAGCTATGCAAGTTCACCTTGATTGCCTTCCTACTGTTGTTTTCTCTTCCCATTGCCTTCCTGTTTAAGCCCGGGGGTGCACCGCATAAACAGAGTGCTCAAATGTGTACATTGCTGCTATTTCCTGGTTTAACTTTTTTCTTCTTCCTTTAAAACCCGGTGCGTGGCACGCACACCCCCTTAGGCAATGTAAAGAGTGTTAGGCAGATTCAGACACAGCCCCTAGCTTAGCTGTGCTACTCTAGGAGCAAACCCGAGCAACAGGGCTCCAATCCACTTGCAGTATGCCTGACACCCCCTCATGATGTCAGCTAATGCTTAGGCTTGCACCAAGCTATTCCTACTCTTACACTTTTGGGACCTGACTAGCATGCTGGGGAAAACTGGGATTCACTATCATTCCCCTCATTTGCATAGGATTGCCTGCTAATGCATAGTTACATGTCTCACACTGAGCCTCCCCCATTAGCAACCACTGCCTGCCATTGACTTGCAATGCAGAATAGTGACTTTAGTTAGGATGCTTAATTTAGGTTTATTTTCTTATTTTTCCCTCCGATCCCATTTGCGCACCGCTGTCCTACACTTAAACAGCCGAGATCGGTTAAAACAAAATAAAAGTTGATTTTTTTAATTTTTTCGGCTGTTTGCAATGCCAATGGCATTATACTTGGCCATTGGCATGCTTCCTAACTGATATGTAGCCTTTATTTGGAGCTGTCACAGCTCCATTTTGGATTTTGCAGAAATGTACTCGGTAACTAACCGAGTACATTTCTGCAAATTGCACTAGTCCTGCATGGCTGGTTGCAAGCTTCCTGGATCACAAATTCACCTCATTTGCATGGATATATCCTGCAAATGGGGTAATTTGCATACAGGGGCTTAGTCCGTGTAGGATTAGTGCAGGATCACTCGTGCATGCCCCTGCAGGCAGTTCCTGGATCACATGGAAGACATATTGCCTGCTAGAGCTCCTGCACTGATCTTGCATGCCGTGCAAGGCATAGAGAATCCTGGGGCATGTGTTTGATTGTCTAAACTATGTTTTTTTTTTCTTTCAGACCAATGCTTTCAATATTACCATGCAGTGAGCTTTGACCTCTATACACCTTAATGCAAAATGTTATCTGATTATCTGATGTCACTGTATCTAGAGGCAAGATGATTTCTTCCATCTATCAAAACCTCACTCAGTTAGTTTCAGACATGTATGCAGTTTATGTATTTAGGTTCATAGGTAAGTACTGGGCTGTCTTTGTGGGCCATTTTAAGACTAGACAGTTTCCCCTCAGTGGTGAGAATCAAATCCTGTACCTTGTGTCTATTAAATAAATGCCTTAACCATTATGCTAAATCCCTCCCAACTTTGTCCACTGCTTCACGACATTTTGCTCTTTATACCCCCTTTTTGAATATTATCATCTATGCTACCTTAGGACAAGATGTTTTCTTTCATGTATGACAGTATCACTTTCCAATTTCAAAAAAGTATAGATCCCACACTTTTGGGCCTTGATCTGCTGTACAAATGTTATTAATAATGTAATATCACATGGAAAAGAGGCTTCCACCTACCCCCATGCAATTCAGTATTGCCACACTGAGGTGCTGTTTGATTATTTGAATGTTGTCTTGCTGTTTATTTTGGTTGCTGGCTTACTGCTGTACTGAAGGTGAAAGGTTATTACTTTAATGTACCAATTATTTTCTAATTACATATTTCATTATTCAGTTTTCGACCCTTTCATTTTTAGGGCATATCGGTCCTCAGAAACATGAACTATAAACAAACAGATACATAAATAAATAATAGATAACTGCAAAATAAGGTTCTGCTACCGTCATTTCACTATGGGTGTTATAGCAATGATGTATATAGTCAGACCGTGACTCATTACCTCACCTTATAGTCATCTGTTTAGCGTTTTAACACTTAGGTAGCAGAAATTACAGTTCTTTTTCACTGACATACTGTTTAACAGCTTAAACCACTAAATTAAGCATGTCCTGCTGTTGTAGTAGATGGCCAGCAAAGTCAAATGTTGTAGTGCATGCACTTAGCTTCATACAAGAAATTGTAACTGATAAAGAAACATGTTGCTTATAGAGGAGGACTCTGAGCCCTCTCTTAACATGAATGATGTAAGATGATTATTTTCAAAAATGTGTCCTTTTATCTCAGAATCATCTTGTTAGGAATCTGGTTCAGCATCAAGGTACAGATGTATTTATTGTGTCCAAACATCAAAAGGAATCTAGGATCTGCTAGACAGCTGAAAAGGGGTTTATTTAGGCAGACTGAAGTATGATGTATGAAAGGGAATAACAGGAAGCTTATTTTGAAAATCTATTAATATTTAAAATTATTTAAATGACTAAATAGCCACATAGGCTGAATGAGATGACATATACTCCATTAACTTGACGTACATGGTGTTTCTAACTCATAAATAGCTATCCTTGTGTTTTTTTTTTCTGCTATATCACTCCTTCCATCTGTCCCCCACACAGCTGAAATGCAAATTTGAATTAAATTTCACATTTTTTTCCAGTAACACATTTCATAACCTTACTATCCTATTTGTGAAATATTGTTTCCTGACATCAGTCTTAATAGTCCTTCTTGTCCTTCCAGCAGTTGTGTATGTCCTACTCTTCCTGTTCTGCACGCGGTACCTTTTCTCTAATACTGTTCAGCACATTTTTCCATGACACTTCTGCAAATCTAAATCATCTGCCCTCCTTTCCATTGTGTACAAGCTCAGAAATTAAAACCTCTTTCAGTGCTCCAGCTCCTTATATTCCCATATCACTTTTATAGTCCTTAGTTGTATAACCTCCTCTGGCTCAAGACCCCTACCTTTACAATGACTCACAGGACTGAGCACTACTTTCCAGCAGATGCAGCCCTGACATTACCTTACAAAATGCCAATGTAAGGATGGTGTTAGTGCTTCTTTTCTATATCCAGACTTACATGAGTCCATGGCTCACTCTAGGAGTGCTTGCCTTCAGCTGATCTTCCCTCTGCCATCTCTAGGGATACTCCCTTCACCCTCAAAGTACACAATATATATTATTCCTACATTTGTTCAGATAAACTGCACATGTTGTATTTTTTCTTTGCATAATCTCCAATGCCCAGCAATATACAAAAGTTATGAACTATACTGGATCTTTTCTGAGAGTAGTCCAAATGTGGCATCATCACTAAACAGACTATTTTGCTGTATATACTTATCACATGTCTGATATAAATGTGCATATGCTAACTGAAAAGGTCTTAAAGTCTAACAAGCCCAATAAAATGTCTATCAGTATTGGTAAGGAAATAACATTATGCTCTGCAAATGGTGAGCCACTGCTATGGGTCATCTGCACGCTAAAGGTTCTTATCAGAATTTGGTACATTTCTGAAGGATTCTGCAGTAGATTTTCTTACAGGCAAAAGGTAGCAAGACAATTAATTCCCTTTGATACTTAAGGCATGTTACATCTAAAATAGTTCCCCATTAACTCATAATTCACAGTGCAAACTCTTTGTTCAAGGATTAATGGTTTATATTCATATCTATACCTAATAGCAGAGCTTCTCTATTGTTGTGCATTTTGTTATTAGGCCTGTTTAATAACTATACAAATCTGCATACACTACAGTTATTCAGCTGAAATGCTGACTGGCTTTTGCAGTTCTTCACTGTTTCATCTTGTCTTGTCTGCATTTGTTTTTTACAGGGAATTTTCTCATAAAAAGGCATATTTTAACACTCAGGTGCTACAGACTCTTCAGTCCAGTATATAAATTCCATTCCTGTTCCTTTAAGCATGCTACCTATTTCTCTCACTGAAGTATTACTGCTGAGAGTTCTTGGTTTATGTGATTTTGACTGCTGAGAACTCTGACCTATTTGTACTGCCCAATTTGCCACTTCTCTTATAAGCTTTGACATGCATGATCTCTCTTTTAGACTCTGCAGATTCAGTGTTAACACTCAAACCAACAAAAAGTGAACTTGACAGAATTATTTGAAAACCCCTTTGTTTCACTCAAGAGATATAGAGTGCAGAGAAATGACCAGTTACAGAGTATCAGGATTAATCCTTGTGAGCTGACAAGTATGAAATGTTTGCCTCCTTTTAAGGATTTAGGAAGACAAATGATCAAAATCACCATCGATTTGCAGACAACATAGATTCTGTCAAAAGCCATGAGTCCCCTTTATTTCTAGTTTCAAAGGTAATAGGGTTTCACTTAATTCTAAATCTTCTGCACTTTGCATGCACTGCTTTTTTATCCTAGAAAGCTGGTTTGGTAGCTGTGAATGGCTTTGTTCTTCTGTGGTGCTCTCAGCCATTGCATTAGAGGTAAAAATCTAAACTATATCAACTCTCACTAGCTCTTGAACTGTTATTGGAAAATAAACACAAGTTGCTTTGCGATTTTTGTAGCGATATGTCAGATAGAAGTAATTTAAAGCAAGTATCTACTGCTCTATACATCTGAAAATGAGAGCAAAAATGCTTTTTCTAAAGGAATAAAAACTTTATGCAAATAAAGTAAATTACTAGAAGGACAGTAGTAAATAATGATGGAATAGAATGAGTTTTCATTTTGTTTATTGAGGATTCGGGAAAATTAATTTTGTTTTAATTATTTGAGAAAAAGTTTCAAATGGTAATGTCCACATTTATGCAGGAACCGCACAGTGTATCATATGATACTGTCCATTAAAACAAGGTATAGCCTTACTGAAACTGTTTTTGTTTCTATTAGCAAATAAAGCAAAGTTGAATTTCAAGTATACCTGATATAGTAGACTGAATGCCAGAAGACAAAAAGACCAAATGCTATTGGAATGAAACAAAATGACATCAATCGTTTGACAGAAAATTCACCACAATACAAAATTTTACAAAACAGCATATACTTGTTTATTATATTTTTCCATTGGGGTAAGTGCCTTCCCATTTCTTTTCTGTCTGCCCTTTGTCAAGTAATATATTCTCATTTTAGGGCCACAAATCCTTAGAAGGAAAGAAAAGCATCTGTTTTCCACAATCACCATTGTATTTCCTCTCTGACTACAAGGTTGCATAGCCTCAGAGTGAGAACATATTAGGAAGGTGTTTGTAGTATATTAAAGAGGTATGACTGCTGAGGCACTCAATACAGAAATTTGTAATGTGTTTTCCCCCATCTGACTTGAGACCAACATTCTGAACTGAATTCATTCCAGCAAGGGCTTAACTGAATGTCTTTTGACATAAAAATATCTGGATTTGGCTCTTTGACCATTTTGTTTTACGGTCTGACATGATATGGTTTTAGACAACAACTTTATCTTAAGCACCGGAATTATGGTTTAGATTTGCTTTCTCAGTATTATTTATTTTTATTTTATTTATTTAGCCTTTGTTGACTGAGTTAGTCCCACTAGGCTAATAACCTCTTTTCAGAGAACATCTAAGGTGGTATTTATACAACCAGGGGAAATTTGGACAGGGCATTGGGGAAAGTCCCAAACTCACAGCATAGGGTGAAGATTTTACGTATAACACGTCTGTTTCTCCAGTTTCCGTTCCAGGCACAAAGGCGGCCCAGATAGACTGGAGGAGATATGGTGAGTTAGCAGTGAGAAATGGTGAAAACTGTAGAAATGGTAGAATATTTATCAAAATCAGATCTTAATGAGCAACAAATGGAGAATTTGTTTGGACTGGAGGGGAAGGAGGTATTAGAGCAAAGTAATGTGGTGGAAGTGATGCAGATCATCTCGGAAGAATTGTTTCAGCAGAGGTTGTTCAAGGAAGATTTAGAAAGTCAAAAGGGATGTACTATTTCAACCCTCCAGTCAGGAGGGCTGTGGGTGATTATTTGGAGCAGATGGTTTATCAAAGCAAACCAGGAAATGATGTGGCAGCATCTTGGAGTGACATTATGGAGAGACTCAAACAGGTGGAGAAGGAAGATGATCCAAAAGTTAGAACACACACACAAACCATGAAAGAAGGGTATGGAAGAAAAGAAGAAATACAGGAAGTAAAACAGAGGAATACAGTTTGAATAATCAGCAAACAAGAACAAGGCTTAGGCAGGCATGAGGTTTGGGACTCCTTAATTGCACCTATGGGTGTTACTGTAAAGGAGGTAAGAACCTTTATTCGTAATAACAAAGAAACATTTTTGTGACTTATTATTTGAAATTGCTCAATATATGGAACATTTTCTGGGGAAGTTTGAAGAAAAAAAGCATGTTTATCCTTGGCCAGAATATGTAATACAGTCTTTTTTTAGACAGACTAAAATAGATTATTGGTTCAATTTAGAATAGAGATGGAAGCTATGGACTTATTAAAGTATTTATTGTCTATGTATAAAGAAGTAATGGACACTACAAAAGTTTATGATGAAAGAAGACTTTGGACTGGGGAATGAGAATGTGGCTTTATATTGAATATGGGAAATAATAATATAAATAATATGCCAATGTTATAAATGTGAATGGTAACAGAGGTTTTGTAAAATATAGGGGCAAGCCAAAACTTGTTTGTTTTGTGGAAAGGACAATCATTTAATAGGACAATGTAATAAAAGGAAATGTTATTTATGTGGAAAAATAGAGCATGATGCAAAAAATGTGACTTAAAATGTAAAAAGTGTGTTTGGTTAGAATGTGATAAAGATGAAGTACAACTTGGTATGGAAGAAACAAAATGTGGACGAAGCAAATAATGTAAGGCAGGCTAAAATAGATCGGAAAGAAACAGGTGAAGTTTTAGAAAGTAAGGTTAAAGAAATAAATAAAAGAAGTAAAAAAAAATAATGAGACAAGTGAAGAAGATTATGTTAATTGGACAATAGTAAAAGGAAGGAAGAATGTGATAGGAAAGAAGGTTAAAGAAAGGAAAAGAATTCAAATGCATGACAATTAAAGAGAACAAGAAAGGTGAAGGATAAGATCCCATTTATTTCATCTATATTTCTCGTTTACATTTCTTCTAGTGAAAACTGAAATTGTTAGCTGTAAATGTTAATAGTTTGAAAGATATCAAGAAGAAAATAGTTATATTAGAATGGTGTGCAGTGTTAGATGCTCGTATAATTATATTAGAAAATATTAGGTTATTAACAAATGAAATATTACAAACAGAGAGAATGTAGAATGGATCAGTTATATAGAACTTAGGTAAAGAAATGTGTTCCAGTATATGTATTTTATGTCAAGCAAACATTAAAGCATTAGATGTGACAATAATGGAATTAAGACTCATTACTGTGATAGATGTAAGATGGAAAAAATGTTTTTCGAATAATAGCTGCATATGCTTATGTAACAAAAAAAGAAAAAGAAGATATGTTTAAAAAGATATTAGATTATGTATGTTTTAATGTCGATATAATATTAGCAGGACACTTCAACTGTTATTTAAGTATAAATAAGAAAGAATATGATGTTAAATAGTTAATGAAATTATGAGATGTGTAAAAAACTAAATCTATGGGAGAATAGTCACTGGACATATAAAAGAAATGAGATAACTGAAATTAATTATTTCTTGATTTCAGAAAGCTTAAAATTATGCAGCAAGAAGGCAAAAATACAGGATTTTTGGATCATTTGGCAATATAGATAACAGTACAAGAAAAGGAAGGATATGTAAAAATAGGAAAATGAATTAAAAAGGTTAAAGATCAAGAATTACAGAAGGATGACAGAAGAGCAACATATGAATTATGGGAAACTCACACAGGGATGAGAGATTTTTATGAAAACTGGACAACATGGTGGATTATCTTTAAAAATATAAAAATTGTTTTATGGAATGTATTGAACATAAGAGGAAAAAGGAAATAATATGTATAAGAAATTAAGACAAGATATAGTTAGTAATATATTTAAAAAAGAGATGTATTTATGAAAAATAAAGAGAAATATATGAAAAGAATCAAGAGAAAATTAATAAGAGGTTATATACATAAAAATATTGTGTGCAAGAAATATTTAAAATATTTTAAATATGTTAGCAAAAGAAGAAAAATATTAATAAGGGAACTAAAAGATAAAGAAGGAAGGCACATTAAAACACAAAGAGTTATAAGTGAAATTATTAAATGGCATGTTGTAGAACTCTTTGATAAAAAAGAAACAAATAATAATAAGAAATATGAAATAAGCAAATTAACTATGGAGGATAATATTTGGAGGAAAGTATAAGTGTTAATAATTAAATGAAGTTTTGAAAGATATTAATATGAATACAGCAACACATTGGATTGTATAAAATATCATATGTGTAATAGATTACAGTAGTGATAAAAAGCAAAATTTATAGACAATCCCCAGGATTCATGAAGCTTGTGCCAGGCGCAGGCATAGCATAGGTGGAATAATGCCAAATATGGCCATCGAGCGATTCAGGTACGATCCAGTACCATGTGCACTACCGGCGTACGCCAGAACTGCGCAGCCCTCGGCATAGGTATGCTAATCACCCCATGCGCAGTGTCGCACCATGCAAATGAAGGCATATAGTGATTCATGAAGTGGTGCAGGTGTAGCGTAAGCCCACGGAAATGTAAACCAAAAAACATGGTTTACATTTTCCCAAACAGAACATCGGAGCTATGGAAGCGGACCAGACTCATGTATTACAAAGTTAACATATGCCAATGGCTAAATACACAGCCAATGGCAGAAGAAAAGATGCACAACACCTAAAAACAATTTTAATGTCATGTCTACAGTAATGCACAGTGCAACCGCAGGGCATGTGTGCGCAAACTGGAACATAAAGAAAATATATAAAAATGTCATAAAATCACAATGTAATACAAATCAGGTGTACACCATAATACACAATGGTAGGCATGGAACACCACAACCAAGGTGCAAGGGTTGCTAAGGGCCTGCTCCAGTGTTCGGCGCGGTAACTATGAATTAGTAGTCAATGCCATACAAATGAGGCAGATAATACTGAATCGCAAATGTCCCGCCGGATGAAGGTTGAACCATATGGTGCAGTGCTATAACACTGAGGAGTGGCTCAGAGGAGATACATGACATCAGCAGAGGGGTGTGCCACCGTAGCAGTAAGCACATTGGAGCAATGCAAATCTGGCCTGGCCATTGCTAAGCAAAGCTGCAGGACAGGGGTGAGGAGGAAGGTATAGAATCGTTTAGTTGAGAGCACACATGGTGCCCAAAAGCGCATGTGTACAGAGATGAAAACGTGCCCAAAACCCAGTAAGCGGATGCACGCGGAGTGAACAATAGCACAAACAGGAAGGTCAGGGGAAGAAAAGAAGGAAATGCCGAAGTAGGGTAATTGGCATACTGATGAGCAATCAATACCAATCAACTCACAGCGGCCAATCGACGGCAACTGCCAAGTCTGCTCGCAGAAGCCTGCAAAACAGGATAGGGAAGGCATTGAAATGCAAAGAAAGGAGGGGAGGCATTGGATTGCAAAGATAGGAGATCTGTTATAGCAGAGCAAAACAAACCGTCAGTAGACCGGCAATAGCACACATTACGCAAGATACGCCAGGTCTAGGAAAGTACAAATTAAAGCAGGCTGCCGTATGCATGCCAGAAAATGGTAGGTGGAACGTGCAGAAATGTAAATGGAAGGTCAAGAGGCAATCCACGGCAGCCAAATGTAATTCAACACCAAAGGCACCACAATAGCAGTTCCGGTAGTAAAACACATAAGATACCCTGTAGCTATGATCATACATACACACCCTATGACATCATCGGTGTTCACAGCACAATAGTATAAAGTGTGAAAGCACTCTGCACACATCTGTGAATTCCCAAACACTGCACCATAGGTGTAAACACATGGGGAACTTTTAAAATGTACATGTTGGGAGCTGCCATAGCTGTGATTCAGCAGCATGTGTTAGAGACTGACGATGTTGTGGAGGATGATGCCAACAACCACCCCAGGCCCCAGAGGAGGAGAAGAGTGTTCAGACCAAGGGTAACCTACCAGGGGCTGCATGATCTGGAGATAGTAGAGCGTTACAGGGTGGACAGGGACATCTTACAGCAAATAGTGGAGCTGTGCCGGTCATGCCTGAGAACCAGAAATAACAGAGGGGAACCCATCCCAGTGGACACAAAGGTATGTGTAAGCATGCAAATACTAGCCACATGTACCTTTCAAAGGCCAACTGGAGATATAATGGGGATCTCACAGGCATCAACATCCAGGGTACTACACCAGTTCCTGGATGCCATGTTACCACATGCCAATGAGCATATATACTTCCCCCGAACTCAGGAGGAGTTGGCCAGCAATATGCATCACTTCCACCGTGTGGCACACTACCTGGAGGTACTGGGTGCGATAGACTGCACGCACATACAAATCAAGTCACACCCGGTGAGCATGGTAGGCGCTACATAAACTGCAAGGGATTCCACTCCATCAACTGCCAGGTCGTGGGCCCAGGGCATAATCATGGATGTGTGTGCTGGCAGCCCTGGAAGCTACCATGACTCCCATATCTGGCATGCCTCACAGCTGTATCAGGTATTTGTCAGGGGGGACATCCCACATGGCCACCTTGTGGGGAATGCTGGCTATGCACTGGAGCCATGGATGATGACTCCCATCAGAAATGCACACACACCCATGCAAGAACGCCATAATGAGGCACGCACACAAACCAGAATCATCATAGAGCGTGTGTTCGGGATGCTGAAATCATGGTTCCGGTGCTTGGACACATCTGGTGGAGCCTTGCAGTACTCTCCAGGCACGTGTGCCCACATCGTCATAGTATGTGCCATGCTACATAATATGATCCTGCGGAAACAGCTGCAGCAGGGATAAAATGGTGAAGGCCCTCATAGCCCACCGCATTTGCCAAGGCCATCACAGGCACAGAGGGAATCAGACCATGAACACACTGTGCCAGCCCCAGTAGGCAGACAGAGGCATGCCCAATATGCCTACGCCTTGGCAAAGAAGGAATGTATAGCACATACACTGACAGTTCAGGCCCTTACAGACTGACACACCTCTCCACCTGCACACACAGTAAAATGGATGGCACACAAGCACGACCACCTGTAAATTGTAATGTATAGGTGGCCCACTGTGTGAATCCTACATAGGCAGCCCTCAAACACTGTACACACAACAGCTATTGGAACACGGAATGTCAACACCTGAACAGTACATGCGCCTATCAGCATATGGTGGTGCTGTGTGTATAGGTTCCCAGGTACATCGGTAGGTACATGGCTGATTGTCAGAGGCCATACACCAAATGGGGCAAACAGTGTCTGCTGTTGCCACAACATCAAGTAACCAACTGTCGCGTAGAGGAGCAGAGGCAATCGTGGGAGCACATGTGTGTAAGCACTGTTCTGCAGACACTCAGCATGGAGTCCCTGCTGTGTTAATGAGGGGCTCCACATAATATAATCATGGATGTTGTGTCAAGGCATGGGGTGTACCCATGACAGGTATTCGTCACCCCGGCATGCTCCACCCATGGTCGTTTGAAGGTGTAGCATAGTATCGTGTGTGGCTCACTGTGATATACATACCCAATGCCGGAGCACATCCAGTAAACATCACATGGACATACCATTAACTGGACTCATCATTATGTAAACTAACTGAGTTACCCATGTGAGTGTAGTATGGAGTAACAGCCGTAGTATACTCCATGTACAAAATGACATAACACGTGTACAAATCCCAGATGGCCATATGTTAAATGCAGTGACCGTCGTGCATGTTCCCAGTCCCACGTCCTGCAAGGCATGTAACGTAATCCCGAAGGCACGAGTAATGCATGGTGGATGCAGGTCATCAGATCATATGTTTAGCACACGTTACCAGGAATATGCATTGCCCACTGCTGGTAAGCGACGTTTAAGTATGACTATATGGATATGCGCAAAACAGGGATAAGCTACTCCGAATATCGCGCAGATCACAGTGAATGATGTCCAGAACAGGTGAAACCAGCATTATTTACCCCTGTACTAATAGCGCCTGATCTGAAGGGTAAAACAACCACTGCCAGGTGTAGAACACGCAATCATGTATAGAATCACCAAACACTATTGCTAGGCAAGATGTACCTATGGTAGGGTTGCCACCTCTTCAAATGACTAATGTGGGACATACGTCAGATATCTGCAGGCCGACACATACACCCGGCCATTACGGAAAGCAGAACTGCACTGTTTTGCCTAGATAAAAGCTCATTCTTGTAATGTTCACTTACTTATTCTGTATGTTGGTTCAGATACAGAATAACTGTTTTATGCGATTATTACATAAACTATAGGAAATAAGTATGTTCTAAAATCACAGGACATTTGCCATGGTTACAAATATTTTGCAGGACACAACTGCCCAAAGAGGGACTGTCCCTCACAGAGTGGGACAGCTGGCAACCCTAACCTATGGCAGGTGTGTAATGTGACAGGTACAGACACAAACGTGTGGAGTCCAGGAAACAGTATACACCAACAAGTACACAATGAAAGGTGTAGCTTGCCTGTCACTTTCCCCGTCAGATATATATATATATGTACACATATATACATATACATAATACAGACAGAAAGGGCAATAAAGTGATATATGTTGATATATACGGATTCAGTGATATCTGCAAATATATATAGATAGGTCAACGACATTCATAACACCTTGGAGGTACAAATAATTAGAATACCGCCAACTATGGAATGTGTAACATACCAAAATGTGTAACCACGAGGCTGAAAGACCGAAAGAGAGCAGTACAACCGCGAGTAATAGTATGATGATATGAATGGATAATTAGTTACCGCTGCCGGTGTTGCGGTACATGTAGGTACTGTGTTCAACTGTGTTTGTGAGTGCCGTAGTCTGTGTATGTGTGTGTTGAGGGTGCCGTGTGCATCCCTGTGTGACTGCAATGTGTGTGTGTGTTCGCATCATGTGTCTGCTAGTGCCAACTCGGAGGTAGATCATTACGGTAGGTGTGGGTATAGCGAGCCGTAGGCATACGGTCACCACCTGTCCCACATTAGGAGGGACAGCCCCTCCCTGGGCAGGTGTGTCCTGACATAAAACCTTACAAAGGGCAAATGTCTGAGATCATAGGACATTAATATGTCCCATATATAATGTAATAGTTGCATTAAATAGTTATGCCTGTATGTAAGAAACGTGAATGTTACATGCAATATGATAAGTAGCCAAAGTCCAACAACAATAGGTATGTATTGAGGATAAAAGTATGTGCTATCCTGTGTACTGACCATGGCTATGTGTTGGCCTGTAAACACTGCTGTGTGTCCCGGAAGTGTCCAACAATGGCCATATGAAAAGGTGGCAACCCATGGCAAAGAGGTTCTGTTACCAACACAACCACAATGACTGCAAATATCTGGGACAGAAATACACGGGATAGCTGTCACGTAGACATATCCCTTTACATATCGCTGCAATTCCGGAGGTATGGAAGTATCAACCTCACCTGCATACTATATAGAAACCAATTAACAATGGCGCAATGTACAATCCCGTAACATAAGTCTACTAACTGATAGCTCTTTAATTAGGGATGGAGCCCACACACATATATATGGAATATGTAGAAATGCAAGCCCCACAAACCTGTATATGCTACGTACACCCACCGACATCCCCCACACTAGAAACTATAGCAATACAGACTGTAATAACAGCACAATCATCCAGTCAGTCAATTACAACTGCAGAACCATCAACATACCTTGTGAGAGACACAATTAAAGGCGCCATGCAAAATTGCAGTCATTGTATAATGGAACAAACGGCGATGTTACAGGTTTTATTTGCAATAGTCCGTTAACAGACGTTGGGATGACAGGTACACCCACATGTTGAACCACATACTCTAGCTGTCACACACAATCCACGGGGGACATGAATCCAAAGTATACGTGTCTCTATGCATAGCAGTTGCAATTACACATAACAAAACGCAATACAGGCCGTCTCCCCGAAGGTAGGGCAAATGGGCAACGCCCAAGTGGAGAAGTCAATTATACCCCACTGTTGCTGCGTAATTGGTGAATGGAGTAGCTGCAAAGCTGATATGCAAGTAATTAGTCACTCAGAAACACCAATAGGCGGCAGGAAACCACATGTTACAGGTATCGACGTATATAAGGAAGACTTGCCAGACATTCAAACTATATGCTCATACAAAATACCTGTATAATCAGTGTGAGAGAGATAGAAACGAAAGTACATAATGATAACAAGGTATGTAGAACACTCGGTATGTAAGTTTATGTATAGCATGTTTTGTATTAATTATTTACTGTATGTATAGCTTGGTTTGCATTAATTAAAAGTGTCCGCAATGCATAACGTGGGAAAAGTTATTTATGTAGTGATGTCTTGCTGAGCATACTTAAGCTTGTAGAAACTGTGCATCCAGCAGTGGGCCACAAGGTACACATCACAGACACCACAAGGGATGCTACATGAAGGCTTTAAACAGAACAATTACATACAACCCACCGTCACTGGTAGGGTATGTCCAACAAGTATGTGCCATAGCCGGGTATAGTATATGTTGATATACTGTCACAGTAGGCATGTGTATGGGCATATAACGACAATTACATGTCTAAGGTGGTCCCGCTGTGCAATTATGCTTTGCATTATGGGATAATATGTAAAATATGTGTAATGTATAGTATTGTAGGTAGATATGTCAGATATTCTACACAGCATAACAGGCATATCATGCATACCACAGGTATTGTCTATTGGCATGTACAATAACAGGATACATATGGCTTGTAGGCATGGGACATTGCAATAGCATGATAGCTAATCATAATGGAAGGGCTACCAAGTAACCATGCACAAAGGACATGTAATAGCTTCACAGGTTCATAGTGGGGTACTATGCAGTCTGGCAAGTCTATGTGTAAGCACAACCACAGTGTTCACACCAGTGGCACCTCTCTAGGGTAGTGTCCTGTGATCAGCACAGCCATGTGTTACCTGCACCTCTGCACAATACAGCCACTGCAGTGATCCCTGGCGTACATGTGTCTCCCAAACACCAAGAGAGGTATCACATGAACAGTGCTTCTGAGTGTCCCTGCGTGATGTACATAGGAGTCATGTTCCAAAGCATGGTGAGTGTCCAGTTTGGGAATGTAACCCTCAAGCACATCCCACTCATTGTTGCATATGTGCACATATCCATGAGCATGTTGCTCACAGTGGCATTTGCGTATGTCGCATATGTGGAGTATATCCATTAATATTGTTGTGGACATGGACCCTATCTGTTCAGCAGAGGTCACCCCTGAGTATGTAGTATGCAAATGTGTACAGACGTGGTGTCCGTACTTCAGCCATATACCTTAGCTGTCAGAGCTCAATAAACGTCATGGTGTGTCAATGTTGTGGTATGTAAAGCTGTAGCTGTTGTGTAAGGTACACCCTAAATGGGGTGGTGTACCCTTGAATGTGTGTAGAAGTCTTGAGTTCAGAGGTACAATGGGTGCCTATGTACCAGCTACACACCCAGTACAGATTAGTGTGGCCATGTAGAAGGATATCCACGCCACAGTGGCAATACGGTAATCACAGGAGTGAGTGTGACATACGTGTGTACTACAAACATGTACAATGTGACACGTATGTAGGGGACTACCACCTATGTGATAGTGGGTGAATGGCGTAATGCAAAGGTGATGTCCATGGACCTTGTGTCATGAAGCTTGAGGCCATGATATTCATGTCAGGTATCTGTCACAGTGACACCCATATGGATGGAGTCAGTATCAGCTGGTGGATCAATCAAGGTGCTTTGTATGCAGGGATTTGTAAGGCAGGTAAAGTCCCTCTGTGCTAGCCTGTACCTCAGGGAAGCATATACTGAACATGAGGGTCCCTATGACTGAGGACTGTGGTATGCCAAATGTAACTGAAATGCAGTAGGTACTATGGTGTGCTACCCTCATTGTGTGTTCTGTCCATGAGCCACGTTGCATAACATCCTGAGACATAGGGTACAATGTGCAGGTGGATATGTATGTTGTCAATACCAGAATGGAGAACAGTGCTGAGAGGCAATGAGAGGACAATGTAGGATGTGTGGACTCCCGTACCATCATCAACTACCCTGGTAACTGTATGAAAGGAGTCCACCAGGTGTAGGGGCCATGCTCTGGCCCTAAAAAGTCCAACCCGGGTGGCATCAAAGGACCGGAGCCCAACAATGTCTCTGTGAATGACGTCCATGATGATGTGCCCCATAGCCATGCAGAACAGTCCAGTCAGGTGTGTAGGACTATAGTCCCACTCGTACATTGTGGTGCCACCTGTGTGGAGTGTGATAAATGTTGCTGTGTGCCATTCAGGGGCCACAATGTCTGATACAAGGCTATTACTGAATATGGTGGCCTAGTGGGGAGACATGTTGTTCAGAGTTTTCTGGACATCACAGCCTGGGACTTTGGAAGGTGACATGGGGCCAGTGTCCCAGGACATATAGAGTGCAGGTTCGTACTGTGTAGGCGTGACCGCAGGGACACCGCAATGTTCCTGAATGGATTGTGGCCCTGTAGTGAGTGAGAGGGTGTAATGTTAGCATTGAATCCATCCACCAGCATGTTGCCAACATCACCTGGGTCTGTAATGTTCCTGAGTGACTGTTTTATGTGAGAGCAGATCTGGGTATTGCCATTGACTACTGACATACCACCATAATGCCTTGTGGTACACCCTGGAATGTGTTGCAGTAATGTTTACGTAGCTAGTCATGGATTATGTGATGAGGGATCTCATGGCCCTACCGAGGCTGACCAGTGATCTACCCCACCCATGGGATTGTACACCACTGTGCAACAGCCTCCACCTGTTGTTGTACATTATGTCCATGGAACTTGACCACCAGAGTGGTGTCTGTTATCTGGTGTGTACCATCATGGCTCTGTGTGGCATTGCATGATCCATGCAGTCATGTATGTGCTACTGAAGTGTACTGGAGTATGTTGCAGCATTTGTATGTGCATTGTCCATCTGCACGGGTGTCATGACATTAACAACCACTGTCATAAGACGTCTGTAGTAGGTGTTGTAGTACTCATGTACTGTGTATGCCATGAAGGGTGTGGTGCCGGGATGTGGCTAACAAGGTTGATTAGCATATGTTCACAATCCACTGATGAGGGGATGACCACAGGTGTGGAACACCAGTCGCATGTTGGTAGTGTTCATGTTAAGGTTAATGTTGGTCTTGGAGGTGGTGTGTATGGGTTTATCCAGCCGAGTGGAGGTTATGACTCATGGATGTGTTGGTACATGAGTGGCTATCCCAGTTAAGTGTGGGTTAGTGCCAGTCACACATCAGTAGTAGCTGTCTGAGCCCTACTGTCCAGTACACCAACAAATGAGGTCTGGTAACAGTGGGGTATGTAGTGGAATCTGTAGCTTGTTACAATGTGTATAGCGGTTCCAGGCACAGTTAGTTGCACGTGGAGCACCTCTGATGAATTGTGCTAAGTAACTAGCCAGGATGTGTGTACAACATAGTGGGATGTGGGAACACCTCAGCTATGGGTGTGCCAGTCCAGGTATGTGCCTGAAAGGTATGGTCTGTCTATAACCTGTCAGTGCAGGTTTGCTCTGCAGAGCCTAGAGGCAGGTCCCAGTCACTGCAGAGATATTGGAGTGGTGCATTCTAAGGTGTGCCTTGCCTGCGTGCGTCACAGAGGAAGATGCAAGCATTGTGTCACATGACCCCATGTCTTGCTTGCCAGTTCCCGTTCTGCCAGTGACTGTTATTGGAAAATGTGCAAGACAGGCAGTATAGAAGCAGCAAGAGCCATACATGTGAGCTGTACTCCCAGGGCTGACAGGTGCAAGTCATCTGTGCCAAAGCATTGTGTTTGACCAGGTTAGTCAAAGCGGACAGATACCAGATGCATGTGGAATTACAGCAGAAGCATAGGCAACTGTTGAAGTGACACAGTCAGTCATTGTACAGTGGTTTCGGGTCTGGATGAATGCATAATGCTCCCCAAGGCTTGGCCCACACCTTCAGGGCTACAAGACTGGTGAGCTATTGCATGTCCCTGCACACGTAGTCTGTGAAGTGGCTTCTCAGGGCAGTCACACTAACATAGAGAATGACAAGTCACAGTGTACCTGGTGAGGTGTGTCATGGGTGCATAGGTTATGTTGCAGAACCAGTTACCCAACAGCAAGATGTAAGCGACTATCGCCTTGTGGAGCCTGCTGTGTGGAACTGCAGTGTGACCGACTACAGAGTCACCTATGACTGGTGTGTTGTGTATGTTATAACACACTATTGGCTGTATGTGATGGGCACACATGAGTATGTGGGCTATAAGATGGTGATGTTGTGTCCCGTATGGGGGCTGCCTCTGGTGCCTACACAGAGTATGGAGAGGTACTGCACACATTGTCCTTGTATGTGTGGCCTGTGGTGGAGGTCATGTGAGACTATGTGATGAGTGGGGTGTGGTGCAAATGTTACACATCCCCACATGACTGTCAGGTGCAGTCAGGGTTGGTGACAGCATTACCCCCAGCAGGGCTGCATAAGTGCATCCCCCAAAGGCTGTAGTGTCGTATGTTGGGAGGTGAGCATTGAATGTGTACATGAGACAACTGCTCTATTGCCACATGTACGACATATCCATCTTATAGACAGGCAATAGCAGTGGTACATGACAGTTGGACATGCCTGTATATACAACCATGTCTCACAGGATATGTGAGTTACGTGTGTACAACAGCTGTTGTACCATAAGCAAGCTGGAAATCTTAGGACAGCCAGTGTACCTGTGGGAAATGGTGTGGAATGGGTGCTATATTAATCAGTAGCTCATGACATGCTCACAAGTTCTGAACAAGTGCCTAGCATGACCATAAAATACAGATAGGGTGTTGGATAATATCAACCCACAAGTGGTGACGACAGTCGTAATGTGTAGCACCGCACTATAACCCTGCTGAGTATGGTGTGCATGTCCATGAACCATTATCACTGTAGATGTTAGCAGTACAGATGTACAAGACAGTACGGATGTTTGATTACAAATACCTTTGTATGCCACAGGAGTGTTCTACCAGTAGCCTGTTGACAGACTCACAACTACAAATGGTGCCAGAGTGACATGTGCATATCATGCCAGTGCTAGCTACAGTAGAACAGGGTTAATGTGTTGTACTCCACCCTCATTGTAGCCCATACCACACAGACAAATGTTAGGCATCTGTGTATGTAAGGATGTGAATGGCCATGACCTATGAGGAATAGCTGTGTCAGTGTTATGAACAACATATGGAATGGGCTGTGTGGGTGAGGTGTGTGACATATGTGCACATTCTGATGGATGATATCAGCATTGTCACCGCTAGGTGAACATCCCTGTACCCATTAACTACCACCTAGGCTGTGGTCATCATTATGGACACTGTGTAAGGGATAGTGCTATGCAGTACACCTCCCTGACTTAGTGATGTCTCCAGGCCCCTTAGGTAGTCATACGAGGTACCCATGTCTTGACAGGGTGCCATCCATGAGCACAGAGATCATTGGACAGGCATATACAGCACTGGGGTGACCAGTATTGGATCACATATCACCTTTAAGGGGTAATAGCCATGCGTGGATGGGTGATACCAGCCTTCACAATCCTCACCTCTACTATGCAGCATGCTGTCTACCTTGCATAAAGACATCTGCTACACCATGATGATGGACATGCTACATGTCCATATCCTGATCTGTAAGATATACGTCATGGACATCTGCCATCCTAATACTAGGATTGCCACATGCTGGCCAGATCCCTGTGCCATACATGTGACATACTCCCGCCAAACCATGCAACCCTGTCCATCAAAGCTGCACATGTCATCACAGTCATACATGGTGTGATGGCCGCATGGTAGATGTAGTATCAACTGTCTGGATCAGTAATGTGGCACTGATGCACCTCGCGGTGACATAATGGCTGTCTGTTACAGCTAGGAAACCTTTCCCATACATGCTATGGTTCATAACCATCCCTGCGAATGACGTCCGACTAACCATTGTCCCATGTCTATCACATGTGCAACACAGGCAATCCGAGGCAGGATGCTGAACAGCTGTACAGTGCTGTGTAGATGTATATGGCAAAACACATGCATGTACAGGTTTCCATGCATATGTGTGCATTGTCACTGCTCAAGTCCATTAAGGCTATGTCTGTGTTGATATGTGACATATACACAGCATCAAGGTCAACAGCATTACTGTGGACACATCCAGGCATGTGCAGATAGGTAAGAACACCAGTGCAGGCAAATAGACATGCCCACATCAAGACAGCATTCACATGGAGTATGAACACTGTAATGAGGTGACACACATATATGGTGATGATATCCAATGCACAACGGGTGTTACATGTGTGTGACACAAACACTTCTGTTGTGTCCGTGTCATGATGATTTGCAAAGATAACTGTGCAGATGTACTAGATGTCATAGAAATGTATGTGCAGCAGTATCTCTGTACATCTCTGAAACTGTGACCTGTCACCATCATTATGTTTTACAGATAATGCCCCGTACACACCTTCCAGCGTACAGCCGCCAGGAGGATGATGTCCTCATCCCGTACCTCCATGAGAACTACGAGGTGTTGTTCAGCCATGTGCCACAGCATGCCCAGCAGTGGGACGACCTGTGGCAGGATCTTCGCAGGAGGGTGAACGATGTGGGTGGCCCTAACCGCACCTACCAGCAGGTGCGCAGACACTGCACAGACTTGATACGACATGCAAAACAGCGTGCCACTGCAATTGCCAGGGAACAAGGTGGAACAGGTGGTGGGCTATCAAACCAGACCCCACTCACAAACACAGAGGAGCTACTGGCCAGTCTGGGGACACCCTCAGAACAGCATCCACAAACACTAGCTGCCATCATGGAGGTGGGTGTCTCCCAACCAATGAGCCTGGAGTTGCCTGGTAAGTCAGTACTGCACATATGGCTATTATATCCCATTTAGTTGCATGTGTCACTGTACATTATGTAAAGTAACAACATATGCAAGGTATGTGGACACACGTGCTGCATACTACAGTATGCTACCCTGTGTATGCATGCATGTGCATACTATATGCTATTATACAGGTGAATGTGTTAACATGCACAGTGCACCCTGTGGTTGTCATACAGTCATGGATAATGGTCATACTGCTGTGTCACCCCTATACAGGTACCTCTGGCATGCCGCACAGACATGAGTCCATTGCAGGTAAGACTGTCATCAGTATCAGGCATGTTAAAGCATAGATCTATTTGCCATGTGGCCAGTTAACACTTGCACACTTGATGTTCATTCCAGTCATGATATATAGGTCGCAGCACCCATCATTCAGACAGGCCACCCATGTGCAATATATACAAACGAAATGATACACCAACTTGAAACCATAGTATTTGTCATTGCTACATGTGTGGTCAGCTGTGCATACAACGGTGGAGGTGTTCTACAATTGAGGCATATGTAGTATGCATTGGAACAACATGTGTGGTACGCAAACAGTACCACACAGTGAGCTGTGATATGGGCAGCCCACAGGTGTCACCATTGTGTTGTATGCCCCTGCATTGGGTGCACACATTGTGATGTGCCATCTGACATGTCCCAGACATGTAGTGTTCTGGCTGCAATATTGTCACACTATCCCATGACCCATACCCCACATACCAAACATACAACCCATTGTCTGCATAGCCCTGTTGATGGTGACATATCTGACATCTATGGGTGTATGTCATATGGGACAACACAGACATGTGAGATAGATGGCCATCACACACATTTGGCCAGCACATGTGCAGACATGGCCATGGGGGATGGCCAGAGACATGTAGCCACACAGTAGATAGGATGTTTATACACCCTGTTACACGTTGTCCACACATGGTCCACTTATAGCCTTAGTTGACTGATTATACAGTTGATGTGTTACACTGGACATCCTAACAGCCTGTGCACAGCTAGTGGAGGTGTCACTGAATTCTACCATATAAGATCAGTTGAACATCATGACTGTGTCATAGCATGACAGTAGTCACCTGTACAGCTTCACAGACATTGACACCACATCAGGCCAAAGATACTGTACATTTCCCTTGCTGCTGTAGAACATCACCGTTAGCTGTGCACCTCGTGTGTGTGTGGTACATCAATGTCATGTGGGAAATGGTAAATTGACATGTCCGCTATGTGTGGAGATGGTTGCCAGGCAGCTAAGACCCTGTAGTTGTTGTGCAGGGGTGTCAGCTGTAGGCCTCCAAGTGACCTGTCATTTGACACAGCATGGTTTGGTGTGTATACACCTCAGCATCGTGAGTCACACTCCACAGTTATGTCATGGGTATGCATGCAGTTATGGCTATGCAGTGTGTACATATTATGCATTGTACAGCAATATAGATGCCTCAAGATGCCATGCAATGGCACAGTGTCTGTACTACACACTGTATAGCAATGTAGATGGCTCACACTACCCTTCCATGCTCATGCACATTTGCTAAACATGCATTCTTTCTGTAGGGCATACAGACAACACCACAATGTGATGCCCATTACGATGCTGTACATGTGTCAGGACACCATTGTGTCAGACATGTATGCATGTTAATGCACACGTCAGCAGAGTACATGTCAAGGTCACATCAGCCATGTGTACTGTTATCCTGTTCTGGTCCACATGGTGTATCACGGGGATGCATGCATACTACCATGATTGTGTGAACTGCATGGCTACTGATATGACACCTGCTTGCTGTAGTGTGCACCCCAGGGAGGTATGCTTACTAACACTATTAATGTCTGAGCTGCATGCCCTCTGCTGTACCACAGGCATGCTGCATGCCATCTGTCAAATAACATGCATGGTGTGTCTGTGTCTGTGTGTGTGTCTGTGTGTGTGTGTCTGTGTGTGTCTGTGTGTGTGTATGTGTGTGTGTGTGTCTGTGTCTATTGTAATTTAGAGTCTTTCTTTGCATTCACAGGTGATGTAGGTGCGTTACCCTCCTGCAGTCCATCTGATGTTAGTGTCCCCATAGATACTAGCAGTGATGAACATATGCATGAGGTACAGGCAGGGTTGTCAGGGGTGAATCTGTGCCAACAGTTGCCATCCTAGCTATGTCCCCCTCTTCCCCGCACACAGTTCTGCTGCCAACACATACCACATCACCAGTGGCCATAGAGGAAGGACAGTCAGTGTCTGTTAGCGTGGAACAGGAATGTGTGGTGGCTACAGAAGGTGTGTCTACACACCATGGTGTCAGTGTAATGACTGCAGATGTGCCACATAGTCATGTGGCCGGTGCTGCTCATAGGAGGACCTCTGGCAGACATGCACCTGCAGGACAGAGTGCAGCAGCTGGTATCACCAGACGCATGTTCCAGACTGTAATGGCGGCACAGGCACGTGCTGAACGGCAGACCAGTGAAGGGCAGAGACAGCAGAGGTCTGCTATTCGTACCCTAAATGACGACATCCAGGCATTGGCAAATGCTCAACAGCAGATTGCTGATGTTCTTGACAGGCGATTGGGTGACATGGTTGGAATCCTTGACCATGGCATGGCAATCCGCGAGCATGAGCTGTCTGTGCTGGAACATCAGGTAGGAGTGAGGCATAGGCCACATGGACGTAAACCAGCCACACCACCTAGTGCAGGTCAACATGATCGTGCCACCTCACATGCCCACTCCCATAGTGCCGGTAGCAGTAACAGTGCAGTTGGTGCTGCGCTGTCCACACCAGGACACAGCAGGCCACGTGGACATGGCTCTGGACATTCCAAGCGGGGACATGGTTCCAGTGGACATGTGTCGTCAGACAGTAGCCAATCTGTACCTCCGCCTCGTAGTGCCCGTGCAACCCCTGGCAGGCACAGGTCACGTGGCCGTGGCTGGACACAGTGAGCTGTACAACCTGGTCTGTACAATCTGGAGCTGTCAATAATACCCCGTGTAGGCCTCACAAAAGGCAGAACTGTGTGCACACATACACACACACAGCAAAGACATCTGTAGGGCACAACAACACCACATGCATACTGAACAGACATGTCCAATCATATCACTGGCCTTTACCCACACACATGATGTCATCCATTGGTGCAGCCTATGCCCCTGAAAAACATTATCACCCTGTGCATATGATGAAGCCTGTGCCGCATCCCTGTCATCCACAACATCGGTGCAGGGACATGCTCAAATGGTCTGATGCACAGGGTGAACAGAATAGAGAGAAGTGTAATTTACATTAGTTGTGTAAGAATAGTGAGAGAAGTGTATATTACAATAGTTGTATGAGAATAGTGAGAGACGTGTATATTACATTAGTTGTGTACTGTTGACACGCACCAGACATACCATGTAGTACAGGTTTAGCATGCATTGTTATATGTTCACAGTATGTGTCATGGTAACAACAGTAACAGTATGTTGGTAATGATGCCCTGGTTCCCTCCTTATGGTCTACTTGCATGTGCCTACAGGTAGCACTGTTTGCAGTCTCCCATGTGTAACTGTGGAGTACTCACAGGCACATATGGCAATATCAGCATGCTAAACGTAGCCTCAGCCTGACTGTCTGACAGTCTAACATACCACAGATGTCCACACATATACTGATCCAGAAGCATGTGGGCAGTTTAATAGGCTACAGTGGCTAGAGACGTGACATCCATACCAGGTCACATCACAGGTATGTTGACATGGTGCAGGGGTTGTACACAGCGGTCTGGCCAATGATAATGTTAGAGGCCACTTGATAGCATGAGGCCTCACTGTGTAGCAGTAATACCCTGTCACATTACAGGAACATGCTCACACTAATGGGGTCAACAACACTTTAACGCACACCCCATAGCGTTGAGGTGAGGACCCTTGCCTATGTGGTCATCACCCTCACAGTACTGTGCACCCACACAATGCGACACAGAGAAAGAGCATGTACAGGTAACCAGTGCGGCTGAGACCGATGGCATCAACAGGGTAGTGGACTGCATCACCATGAGGTGTTAGGGATCCTGTGTGTTCTGTATGGTAGCATACACCCTCACTCCATGCACCAGACAGCCATACATACCTACATATACACACACACACACTGTGGAGACCACAAATGTCGTACACATTTGGATAGCTGATGTGTGTGATACACACACCACACCTGCCTACGTCATGCTTTCCACACTGCAGTATGTACAGATCTCTACAACAGTGTACAAGGGTGTGTGACAATTGGGTTGTATTCCACACCATATGTGGCATATATGGTCACACAAGCAAACACACATGGCAGTACTGTGAATGATACACCTGCTATATGATGATACGTCTGACAGACATGCAGCAGTATTGGCCTCATTATGTGTACCAACGCTACCCCCAGCAATTGTGCTGCTATATGCACACGGGAGGATGTAAGTGTTACAGGTGTCAAATGACGTACTGTTGGTAACACCTGACACTGTGTAGGTGTTATGTCTCCACCGTCAAGTAACGGTAACATAGCGTACTGTTTGCACATGTCATGGTTGGATGGCGTGTGACACACCTGTGAGCCGTCCCTGGCAAACATCCATCTACACAGGTGAATCACCACTTTATATACACACATCCATCCATACCTGCTGTACATCCTACCATACTGTCAGTATGTCACCATATACAAGTGTCAATGATGGGGCTGAATTGCAGTTGCATGTTGTAGTTAGGCACAGATGAGTTACTTACATCAGCTACTGTACATGCATGGTAGCTGCATGCACACTACAGATTGTACATGTGTGTTGGTCCTACATGCCTGTCATGTAGTCATGTTTGTATGTATTGCAATTGGTGGACATGTGTGTTGACATACATAACACATGGACTGTTGTATGATATGATGGGTGTCATGGGTAACTAGTACAGAGGGAATGTGTCCTCGGTCAACATTGCTACCTCATGTACTGTTAGCATTCAACAGCCATGGACCCACCTTCCATTTGTGTGCGTATGATTGCTGTAGCCACTTGTCTGGACAGAGGACAGCAAAAGCTATGCTATGTACATATGTGTTGTGTGTTTGGTCCATGCACATATCCACTGCAATTACATGTATGACATAGCCAAACATGTGTGTTCATTGGTGTAGAGCGACAGACATCTGCCACAGCTGTGTAAGACCCAAGGCCCCTGGTATGTGTAGAGTCAACCTGGTTATGTACAGTGGTATCATTGCAATGCATAACACATGATGGAACCCTGTCGGTACATGTGTAGTCTGCACAGTTGCTGTAGACCTATATACAGTCCACTGGTCATGAGTCACACGGTGTTGTGTTATTGTATGGCTGTGTATTGCTGGTCCAATGACATGGTGATGTGTGACAGCTACATTGTAGATTGTGGTGTTTACCTCTGTGATCTACACCTGAGAGAACTGTGATAGCTCCTGAGTGTGTACTGGTCAATACATGTGAGTGGCCTTCATGTACGTGGGGACAGTAATACCATACTGTGCCCTTCTGTGTTTAGAATCTGTGTGCATGCAAGACGGCCTTTGCAACTGCTAAGTGTGTGAGCATGCCCAGTACGCCATTGTGTAGATAGACACACAGTACATTCCAAACTGTGCACTTCCATGATTAGAATCTGTGTGCATGCCAGACGGCCCTTTGCAACTGCTAAGTGTGTGAGCATGCCCAGTACGCCATTGTGTAGATGGACACACAGTACATTCCAAACTGTGTACTTCCATGATTAGAATCCGTGTGCATGCAAGACGGCCCTTTGCAACTGCTAAGTGTGTGAGCATGCCCAGTACGCCGTTGTGTAGATGGACACACAGTACATTCCAAACTGCGCACTTCCATGATTAGAATCCATGTGCATGCCAGATGGCCCTTTGCAACTGCTAAGTGTGTGAGCATGCCCAGTACCCCGTTGTGTAGATGGACACACAGTACATTCCAAACAGACGTGTGATACTAAGTGTGTGGGTATGGCCATTGACATCCTGTATAGCCATGGTGGTCATCTAGGCAACAGATGTCCATTTTAAATGTCACGATGGATGCCTACATTGAACACACTGGTTGCTGTCTCAAAGGGTGTACTGTCTGTGGTGCATCCCGTATCTATGTAGTGTTGTAGTGCTCCATAGATATTTAGTTGCCCCGATCACAGCACTGCCGTGTGTTTGTCTATGTCTACCTTGGGACAGTAATATGCTTTCAGACTGCTCACTCTCTAAACATTCCCTATTGGCGTCTTTGCCTTTGCGTATGATGTCACCCACCTAGAAGTATGCCTCTGGGAGTGCTATGTTCAGTAGTCTTGGTAGCGCGTTCTGTAAATGCGTAATGCTGTAGTGTAATAAGGTAGTTAGGTGTATGTTCAACTCCCAGCCCTGCCAGTTGTATGTGTATGTGTGTGTGTGTGTGTGTGTGTGTGTGTGTGTGTGTGTGTGTGTGTGTGTGTGTGTGTGTGTGTGTGTGTGTGTTTCCAGCTGCCTGGGGACACAGTAATGCTTTTAGATGCCTCACAACACATACATTCCCTATCGGCGTCTTTGCCTTTGCGGATGATGTCACCCACCTAGAAGTATGCCTCTGGGAGTGCTGTGTTCAGTAATCTTGGTAGCGCATTCTGTAAATGCGGAATGCTGTAGTGTGATAAGGTAGTTAGGTGTATGTTCAACTCCCAGCCCTGCCAATTATGTGTGTGTGTGTGTGTGTGTGTGTGTGTGTGTGTGTGTGTGTGTGTGTGTGTGTGTGTGTGTGTTTCCAGCTGCCTGGGGACACAGTAATGCTTTTAGATGCCTCACAACACATACATTCCCTATCGGTGTCTTTGCCTTTGTGGATGATGTCACCCACCTAGAAGTATGCCTCTGGGAGTGCTGTGTTCAGTAATCTCGGTAGCGTGTTCTGTAAATGTGTAATGCTGTAGTGTGATAAGGTAGTTAGGTATATGTTCAACTCCCAGCCCTGCCAAGTGTGTGTGTGTGTTTCCAGCAGCCTGGGGACACAGTTATGCTTTTAGATGCCTCACAACACATACATTCCCTATCAGCGTCTTTGCCTTTGCGGATGATGTCACCCACCTAGACATATGCCTCTGGGAGTGCTGTGTTCAGTAATCTTGGTAGTGTGTTCTGTAAATGCGTAATGTTGTAGTGTGATAAGGTAGTTAGGTGTATGTTCAACTCCCAGCCATGCCAATTGTGTGTGTGTGTGTGTGTGTGTGTGTGTGTGTGTGTGTTTCCAGCTGCCTGGGGACACAGTAATGCTTTTAGATGCATCACAACACATACATTCCCTATCAGTGTCTTTGCCTTTGCGGATGATGTCACCCACCTAGAAGTATGCCTCTGGGAGTGCTGTGTTCAATAATCTCGGTAGCGCGTTCTGAATATGCGTAATGCTGTAGTGTGATAAGGTAGTTAGGTGTATGTTCAACTCCCAGCCCTGCCAAGTTTGTGTGTGTGTGTGTGTGTGTGTGTGTGTGTGTGTGTGTGTGTGTGTGTGTGTGTGTATATATATATATATTTGTAATATGTATGTGGATATTAGCACTATTGAAAGTGCTGCACTATCTATTCGTGATCACCTTGGATGTATCTAAATTTGCTATGGCTCTGTGATAGTGCACATACTGTGTGCTGTAGTGATCCTGGGTTATAGTTGTGTAGTGACCAGTTATTTTCTTGCTGGGTATTACAAGGGACATTGAAAACAATGATAGTATAGCAGCTTTAAACGGTTGTGTGTACATCTCAGCAGCAGTCAGCAGTGGTTATTACTTTGGAGGATGAGTATGGCTCATATAACTATGTATTAAATGACAATACTATGCAGATGAGGTTAACATTACTGACACCCGTTTATCCACAGTTTGTGATACAGATCCCAAGAATGTATGTGTATACATTGCCAGGTGCAGGACTGCAATATTGTTGAATGCATGGAGGGGTGTCCATGGCCAGAAATGGCGATCTGTACAGCCTGACAGGTACAGTCTGTGACTGTCCCACAACCTCCAGTATATGGCTGACACATGCTGAAACTGTGTACATGCAGACAAACACATAAAACAAACAGCTAGGGTTAACACATACACACACACATTGCATCGACATTGGGCCAATCAAAACCTGTTGTCCCTCACACACACACAGATGCATACATGTTGATTGGATGGCTCAATGACAGGCTCTGGAAAAGAAACTACATACCCTGTGCATATGATGACACCTGTGCCACCTCTTGTAATGTGTAACATTGATGCAGGTACAGACTAACATGGTGCTGATGTACAGGGTGGCTTCATAGCACTGTAATAATGTTAAAATGTTGTTAACACAAAGTGTGATTTCCTTCTAGGTGTATGTAAGCAGGCATGATGCATTACAGCTATGATCATCAATGTAGTATAGTGTACAGCACTGTTAATTCTGAAGATGTATTATCCATCCATGTGCCATTTGACTGACCTGTTTAGTATTGGCAGCATGTGTTTCAGAGTGTGCAGTACGTGTGATGTGTGTAGTACAGATTTTCATGTATTTATATGTGAACATGGTAAAGGTGCACTGTCTGCATGTACATGTATAGTGGACACATTGGAATGGTGACATGCCCTGTATTACACACTGTTAACACTTCATAGTTTCTATTGGTGGCCAGTATGCATTATACTGCACATATTGTTGTACTTGTCTACACATGTGTGATTGCTATGATTTTACACAGTGCTGTGGGTGATACTGTTACTATCTGTGATTGTTTTGCATTATGGTAGTAGACACGACCTCAACAGTCTGAATAACCAATTGTTATATGATATCTTCACAACTGACCCACACATGTAGGACACACAGTAGCATGTGGATCCTACATGTACTATACTATACCAGTACGCACTGGTATTGATCGCCACACATTGCTGGGACCGTTACTGTTTGACATATAGCCATGTTAGTTACAAGCAAAGACAATAGGGATATTCCTGTCCACATCTGGGAATTCATACTGTGGCCTACAATGCATTCTGCACATGACACAGTTATTCTACACAAGGGTATCATACAGACAGATACATGTTATCCAGCCCATGCTGTAAACCTATAAGGCTAAAAAGAGTTATTTATCCACATTTACTACACATACTATACCAACAGTAACACATAGGTATTACACCCCAATATGTATAATGGGTAACAATGTGTACATATAGACAAGTGCTATGTCATTTGTCATTTGATATTTGCATTTACAATGGTATTTTGAAGTACATCACTGTATCACATAAGCAATGAGAGTTCTGCATGCATATCCTCCAAGGTGGGTGTACAACTATGATGAATGTCCATTATTGACAGACTTTGCTGTGTTTGAACTGTTCTGCAGTAATACACATACATGAACAGTCATTCACACTATGTATATAAACTGGCATGTGTGTGTGTGTGTGTGTGTGTGTGTGTGTGTGTGTGTGACACAGATGACCTAGGCCACAGATAATTCTGGTAAATGTAGTTGACAAGTGCTTTAATGCTCCACCAGATTTGTCCAGGCACCATAACTGTGACTTGAGCGACACAAACACATGCTAGATTAAAGTTTCTGTTTGTGTGTGTGCCTCATTATGGCATTCCTGTTCATGTGTGTGTGCATTTCTGATGTGTGTCATCAGCCACAGTTGAACTGCACATCCAGCATCCCCCACTAGGTGACCATGAGGGTTGTCCCCATTGCCAAATGTTTTGTACAGCTGCGTCAGATGCCACATATAGGAAGCATTGCAGCTTCCAGGGCATTCAGCACACACATTCAGTATTATGGGCTGACCATCACACACAAACCACCACTTCATGGAGGGGAAGCCCTTGTGGATGATGTAAGCCCTACCACACTCACTGGCTGGTGCTTTGATGCATATGTGCGTGCAGTGTATTGCACACAGTACTCGGGGTATTCCACTATTGTGTGGAAAAGACACATATTGCTGCCCAATACCTCATGGGAATTGGGGATATATACATGATCACTCACATGTGCTGACATGGCATTCATGAACTGGTGCAGTACCCTGGATGCTGATGTTTGTGAAATCCACATCACATCCCCAGTTGATATCTGGAAGGTACCTGATGCTGGTATCCTTAGGGCAACACATACCTTGGTTTCCACTGGGACAGGTTTCCCTCTGTTGGTTCTGTGTGTGAGACATGGCCTGCACAGCTCCACAATCTTCTGCAGGAAGTCTCTGTCCACTCTATAGTGCTCTACTGTCTCCAGCTCATGTAGCCCCTGGTAGGTTACCCTGTGCCTGCACACTCTTCTCCGTCTACTCAATGTGTGTTGCTGAGCAGCATTCACATTGGCACAACCCTCCACATGTTGCATATGTTGACATATAATAGCAATGGCAGCCCCTAACATTATGTTGTCTCAGTTAAGCTTTTACAGTTTTCACTTCTCTTAGTATACAACAGTGTTGCAGTGTGTCTGAGAAAACATGGTGGAATGCTATTTGTAGAGTTGGATGTGCTGTGCTGTGCTGGCCTACTGTACTGGCTGTGTAATATACTCAGTCTGATTGTTTTCACCTGCTAACTGTGATAGTTCTCCTTGGTTAACTTACTGCTATTTGTTGACCTTCCTTTTCACTGTCTGTGTCCACAGTGAGCAGCGCCCGCATAGGAGCACAGTGAAGTGCACATCTGCTTCCAAGTGCGCACACAGGCTTATACATGCATACAAGCACGTACACTGGCTTACACGACATTACACAGGCTTCAACAATCTTCCACTAGCCTACTCATTCTTCAACGCGGGCACACGGGCAGACACGCATGCACACATGCTTACTTGGGCTTACAAGTGCGCACGGGCGCAAACACACTTCAGCAGGTTTGCAAGAAACATCAGTGATATCCATGGCGTACACCATCAGTTTCCTGACTTTACCTAGGATAAATCATAACACGCCTCTTCCACTGATGAGTCACTGACAGCAAACATGTGACACACTGCTCCAATAAGATTACAGTGTTTTATACATACACACACATGATGTCACCTATCTTCTATGCTGATAGTCCCCTTAACCTACTCTTACACTGTAGAGGCTTGGCCTATATGGCATGACAAATTGTGCTTCACTATCCTCAGCCTCAATTGTATAGGATTGCCTACTAATGCTTGGTTACATCTCTGAGAGTGCGCTTCCACACATAGCAACCACTACTCAGTAGCCATGTTGTCTTCAGCTTGCCATTCACCTGCATGGCGAACTAACTTTTAACTGACATTACAATTTGTGTGTATATTTTGCATATTTGTCTTGCTTTGTACTTTTGGTGTTCTGACTCATTTATATGCATACCCATAGTACATAGCTACATTAACATATGCCTCATTGCTTCACTTACGACACAGGCATCCATTCTCCTGTTGAGAAAAATGCGGTACTACATATTACACATTCCCTATTCCCTACTGCTCTGGACCCAAGCTGCATATTTAATCACTGCAAGGGATATTCAGAATACCAAGGCTTATAGTCCTGACACATAAAAGTCTTTAATTGTCAGGGTGTTCATCTGGGTTTAGGCTTGTCCACCTGGTGAACGGTACTGCCCTGACTGTGTTCAAATGTCAGACAAAGCACATGACAGAGTTTGTCCATTTTATACATTTTACCTGTGTTTGCAGACACAGGTGTTTGGGCACCTTTCTGCTGCTTATAATGTTGGCAATACATAATATGGATGGGATTGGTTACAATACATAATCCACGGTGAGTGGTGTTCCCATTCACATTTGACTATTTCCTGTATTCATTCCTACGAGGATTATTATTTTGGACATGAATTAACTATGAATTAACTACAGGTATGCAGTAGTACAGTAAACAAATGTGAAGGTTTGTTACTTGTACAAATGTATGGACCTCTGTAATACTCGGGGACTACCCCACATCCTTCACAACATTTCATGCTAATGTACATACTATTATTCTGTGAACTTTCGAAGTTTGTGGGAGCAGTATTTACATCTGTCCCTATTTGTCCACACATCATTTTAGGCTTTGTACAGATTTTGTTGCTGTAATAGGTTGAGAAGTGGTGTCGGTATGTGATTGAGTTGAATATATACTGTCAATAATTCAGTGGGGAGTAGGGTTACCACCTGTCCCTCTTTGCGAGGGGAAGTCCCACTTTGGACAGTTGTGTCCTGTGACAAAACCTAAGACATGGCAAATGTCCTGTGATTTTTAAGACAAAAATATATTTCTTATTTTCTTTAATAGTTGCATAATACAGTTATTTTGTATCTGAAACACATAACTATTATATGAAATAGCATAAGCAATTCAAATGCTACGAAATAAGCTTTTATTTTGGCAAACAAGTGTAATTCTGTCCTTTGCACTGGCCAAGGGTATGTTTTATCTTGCAAATTCTCACATTTCTACAAAAGATGTCCCACCTTGGGCATCTGAACAGGTGGCAACCCTAGTGGGGAGACCTGCATGGTGGACAGGTGTTCCATCCTGCGTAGTATGTTTTGCATGTCCGTCTAGAAACTGAACAGTACTGTGACTACACATACATGTTTTGTCCAGATGTGTACAGTACTAGACACCGTGGCATGTAAACAACTCTGATGTTTCGACAGGTTACTTAACCCATGCGGGATGTACACACATTTTGCCAATACATGAACGCGCGGGCATTTGAATTTATGTAACTGTGATGGGATGTTTACAAACGTGGGATACATATTTACAATTCTGACACTGCCTAGGGTGATACTTCCTACTACATATGGGTAATACTCGCTATGTGTAGGTGTACGGCTGCGCAAGGCTGGTAGCTGGATTTGGTGGACATTCGGACATGGGTGCGGGTTATGTGCTATACAGGGGATGTTGCGTATTGCATTTGCATGCATGGGTTCTGCATTTGGATGTCCCGGTTTTGCATATACCATCATATGTGTATGTGCCGGTTACGTTCCTGTTCATGTGTATAGCACATTTTAATATTCATATGTTTGTGTGAGTTTGGTATACAATATGGACTGTCAGGTTTCTTTATGGTTGTTATATGGCCACAACTGCCCAGCTGTGTACTATCACTATCACTATCACTGTGGGACTGCTGGTGACCCTGCCCATGGGGCTAGACGTGTGTATTGGCGGCGCGCTGACAGGATGCGCTTCACTTCCACTGGGTATAACTACTTACAGTGCAGTACATTATGGACACATGATTTTAAATATCATTTGTTCCATGGACAGAAACTCATATTGTGTTGCGTGCATTTCTGTTTGGTTCTCAATTTTGTGTGGCCGGGAACTGTTTTGCATGCTTTGCATACGTTTCATTATCCACAGACACTGATAGGTGTGATTACTATTGCAGGCAGACTATAATATTCAGCAGTTTAGGTTGCTCATCGACAGTCGACATTGACACGCCTCTAGGCGCAGCTTAGTAATGCCCCATGCACTCATGCACGTTTTCTATGCACGTGGATGTGGTGGCAGCGCACCTTCATTAATATGCATATGGCACTACTACACCATATATACGCCGCACGGCCGGCGCAGGCCTTACGCCGGCCTTGCGCTGAGCTTCATGAATCCCGGGCATTATGAATGACTGGTTGGAAAGAGCTCTTGAATATAAAGAAATATGTACAGTAGTTATAACATTTATATAGAAAAAGGGGGGTAAGGATGATATAGAGAATTGGAGACCAATAACTTTAAATAACATTGATTACAAGATTTTTATGAGAATTTTAGCTAAAATATTAACAAATAAAATGGAAAACATATATGAAAGAACTATTTTTGGCTGGAAAGGAAAAGGTACTCAAGATTTGATGTGATAATTAATGGATGGCATTGTAAATAAAAAAGTTTATGCAAAAATTATGATAGGTGATATAAGCATAGGACAGACTCCAACATGAATCATTATGGAAAATATTGAAGTCATATAATATAAGTAAGAAATAATATATGTTCTTAAATCAGTATATGATAGATGTTATATCAAAATTTATGTTAATGGATGGATGAGTGAGGAACTGAAAATAGATTCAGGTATTAGACAAGGTTGTCCTGCTAGTATTATTTTTTCATTAGTTATGAATATAATAGGGAATAAAATTAATAAATTGACAGAAATTGGTTATAAAATGTCAAATGAATTAGAATTGCCTGTAATGTATACTAATGCAGATTATATTATAATAGTTACAAGCAACAAGAAGTATATGAGTAAAGTTATCAAATAACTAAATTAGTAATTAATTAAAATTGGTTTATGTATTAATAAAGAGAAGAACAAAGGATTTGGTCTAATAGGAAACATAAGTGATAAAGAATTTAATGCGGAGACTATAAATGTTTTAGGCATTATATTTGTACAAAATATATATGAAGAAGAGTGGAAAAAAGTTATTTAATGAGATGAGACATGATTTAATTTTGGAAGTCATTTCATTTCTCATATAGAGAGAAAGCTTATCTGATGAATACTATGATACTAGGAACAATTGTATATATAGCAAATGTATATATGATTCCAACTATGTATGAAAAGGAGTTAATGAATATATTATTTTAATTTATTTGAGGTTCCAGATTAAATCCTGTCAAAAGAGGGATACTTTATATGAGTAAAGAAGAAGGGGGACTGGGGGGACTGGGATTAATTAATCCTATTGTGTATGCAACATCAATGAATTTGTATATAGCATTGAAATGTTATATGAAGGAATAAGAAAGTTTGATAAATGTTATTATGAGATATATGTATTGATTTTTTGGAAGAAAATGGAAACTGGTAAAAGGAACAAAGGCCTGCAATTTAGTTACTTTTCTGGCTGTAGCTGGATAACTTCTAAGTATAGTGTAAAACAAGGTCTGAGCTAAACATAAATAAGAGTGATTAGAGATAGAAAAAAAGCAGTCATTTTACAGAAGGTAAAGAAAATAACAGTGGCCCTCACATAAATTCCATTATATGTCAATGGCATGGGAATTCACAGTTACTTCCTTATGTCTGGCATGAGTCATGCAAACCACTATGGGAAAGAGTAAGGGTTGAGGGAGAAGAAGATCACATTTATACATCAAGCCCCATTGGTAGTCATGTTGTGGAAAACAGGCTAACATAGCAAATAAAGCATTGAGGTGTTAAAATAGGTCAGAAAACAAAGATGAAGTGAAAAAAACTGATTTTTGTTTAGTTCTAGGGTGGGGTTTTCCTTTAAATGGTATGAAATAATTCATGAATGCAATGAATTTTTTATGGAAGGTACCCATAAGAAATGTATTTGTTAAGGTGAATATGCCTTATAAAAGTAAAAAAAAATAGAATTTGTCATGTATGTGGAGAGCATGAAGCAACAGAACATGTTTTTTGAAATGTGTTAGAGTCAAGCAATTATAGAATTAATTATGTAATTGCAGCATATTTAAGGGTATTATAAAGGTGGAAGAATTATATCTGGATATAATTGAGTTTGTTTTTTATGGTGATGGACTAAAACAAGAAGAAACAAAGAAATTGAAGAGAATAATAGTTTATATTTCATGAACAATATGGACTGGAAGAATAAATGAAATTAAGTTTAAGGGAAAATGAGATTTGGCAAATATTTTTGAAAAAAATATGTTTTGGTTGTGGAAGAAAGGGTGGTGGGGAAGTGAACATAATATGTATACAAGAGTAATGTGTGTAAATATTGGTAAATATTGTAAATATGTAAATAATATATATTGCATGTAAGATTGTATTTTAATAAAAAACAAACAAGTAATCTATGTGGTATCCCCAAAGTCTCAAAACAACCCACTAAACAAGTATAGTGGGTCCAAAAACAAAACAGTGTAAGAAACTTCTGTGTGTGGGAGATTTTCAGTCCATATATCTCTAGTTAATCACTGTATATTAATCAAATCAGATAATAGTATTAGAAGTAATGCACTTAAACTCATCTTAAGTAAAATAAATAAATAAATAAATAAAAAATACATAATTGTACAGAATTACTAAGTATTCAAAAGTAATCCAAGCAAGGCAGGCAGTATGTTTCCAGTCGAAAATCCTTTATTAAGTACACAGACAAGTGATTCAAGGAAAACAAAAATAGAGTTATAGTTTCCTCAGAAACTTTCTAATTTTATATATATATATATATATATATATACTTATCAGGCAAGGGAGTGGTTTATAGTGCTGTAAAACAAAGTGTCATTGGTACATTTAATATGTCTGCAGTTAGCAGATGAATGCATTTAACCTGTGTGCAAAATAGTTTTAACCCTCAGGGGTTTGTTTTTATTTGTTTTCTATTAAAAGTGATTTCATAGGTTCATAGGTAGGTACTAGGCTATCGGCCCTAGGGCCTATACAAGCCCAGCCAAAAAGGTACCCTGGCTTTCACCACCCAAGAAAATTATTTTCCTTTGCCCCTGTTGAGCAGAGCCACAGAGGTGATCCCTGGGGTGAATTTCCTATTTCCCATCTAATCATCAAGATTTTTCTTAAAGAGTGCAAATGAGGAGCTTTGTTTGATATAGATAGGTAGTTTGTTCAAGAGTATGGGAAGTCTTTGTGACAGGAATCTATCCCTCCAGCATGTTCTGTTTACTGTGGTGACAAGGTTTAGGTCCCTAGAAAATGTAGCTTGGAGGGATTGGGATTTCTTTAAGTGGAGCATGTCCAACAGCTCACCTCTGAGAAGACGATATGCGATGGAGTAAAGCTGTATTTTTTTGAGACAGTCTGTGTAGGGCATCTGCTTGAGGCCGGTAATCCTCTTTGTGAGGTATTTCTGTGGCCTTTCCAGTTGTAGATGTCTTGTGAGGTACATACCAAAAGGGGTGTTGTACTCTATAATGGGTTAAATGTGTGACAAGTAGAGGGGAACAATGACCTCTTTTTTCCTGGATGAGAAACCTTTTGTGATGAGGCGTGCCACATAGAAGGATTTCCTGACTACTGTGGCAATGTGATTATCAAAGGAGAGACTACTGTCCACCTTTGTCCCAAGGTCTCTTATCACACTTTTGGTGTTAAGTAGACTGCCACCTATGTGGTAGCTCATGGGTACAGAGTTTTTACCAAAGGGGGATGATAATGCACTTTTGGCATTCAGCTTGAGGCCATGGCTTTGACACCAGGCATCTGTCTTAGTAAGGTCCCTTTGTAGGATGCCCACATCATTAGGAGTTTCAATTATGGCTCCTAGTTTGCAGTCATCTGCAAACTTCATTAGCCAAAGACCTTCTGTATTATCCTGTACTTCAGAAAAGTAGATACCAAATAGGAGAGGACCCAGGACTGAACCCTGTGGTACTCCACTTGTCACTGGTCTGAAGTCAGACTTGGAGTCTGCTACTTTTACAGTGTGGGTACTGTCAGTGAACCAGTTGGCAACCCATCTTGTGACATAGGGATTTATACCTAGTATAGTGAGTTTATCTATAATTCCAGAGTGGGAGATGGTGTTAAAAGCCTTGGTGAGATCTAGATAGGCTGTGTGAACCACCTTACCCTTGTCTACGGCTTTGGTGACTGCTTCAAAGAAGTCAGTCAGGTTTAGGAGACATGATCTGCCTTTTACAAACCCAAACTGGGTGGGGTCCAGAGTTTGGAGATTACCAATGTCATTGTTTATAAGTTCCATGATGATATGTTCCATGGCCCTGCAGACCAGGCTCGTTAGGCTAATGGGGCGGTAGTTCCCGGGGTCCGTGGTGGCTCCCACTTTGTAGAGTGGGATAACATTCGATGTGCACCATTCAGTGGGCACAAAGCCTGATGTGAGGCTATGAATGAATATGGTGCTTAGACGGGGTGCCAGTTCATTCTGTAGTTCATGTAGAATGTTGCCTGGAATTTTTTCAGGTCCCATGGATGCTGAGTTTTTTGTTTTAGAAAGTGTGGTTTTTACTTGTCCAGCCATGACTACAGGAACAACAGGAACTTTGCATTCTTCCGATATAGAGATGGGCCCTTTAGCGGGTGAGGGGGGTAAAGTTAGCACTGAACCTATCTGCCAGGAGGTTGGCAGTTGGTTCTGTATATTTAGTGCCATTGTGCTGCAACTCAGAGCAGATCTGAGTGTTGCCATTGAGATTCTTGCCATAGCTATAGAATGCTTTGTGGTTGCCTTTAAAATCAGTGCGATTTTGTTTTCATAACTAGCTTTGGAGGATTTTATGAGGGACCTCAGCTTCTTACTGAGGCTGACCTGCGAGTTCTTCCAGTCATGGGAGTTTACTCTTTTTTGCAACAGTTTCTTTCTTCTGTTGTAGAGTTTGTTTATGGCAGGGGACCAACAGATTGGCTTCCTTTTTTTGGAGGATAGCATCTTGGTTCTATTCACTCGTGTAAGTGGTTATAAAGTGCATTTGTGTAGGATTCAGCAGTCGTACCTCTACTGTCCGTCTGCATGGGTGTCATGAAGTTTGCCACTTCTGTTTTTGAAATTAAGCATTTGCAGTAAGCTACGGTCCTTTTTAGCATATATTTGGCATATATTTTTGGTTATGTGGTCGTATATACACTTACAACTTGGTATTAAATCTAACAGATGAAAAAATAAAGTTGTAAAGATAAGAAAAAACCTGTAATCAGTAAGTAGAATGTCAAGATTTTTTTTTATGGAAATGGACACATAGGTAAATTGTCAGTAAAAGGAAACATGTCATAATGTCATATAAAAAAGAAAAGTAATAGAATGCATTTACATTCTTAGAAAGAAGAAACCACAAAATGTTTTTCTGAAATGAAAAAAAAAATAAAAAAGTTATAGGGAAAACTGTAAAGAAGACTTTTTTTCAAAGATATAAAATAATTGGTTAAAATAAACATGGATTTAATTAAATATGGATTTTATAAGACTAGAGGTTAAGAATATGTTAAAAAGAACAGATACAAAGTTATTTCATGTTACATGGGTTATTTGGAATAAAAGAATAAATAAAATTATGTTTAATGGCAAATGGATTTTAGCAAAAATATTAAGTAAAATCACAGGATGGTTATAAAAAAGGAGGGGCATATCTAACAGGGATGAAAGTTTAGTATAATTGTAAAGGAAATTATGAACATATATAAACAGATATATATATATATATATATATATATATATATATATATATATATACATACATATATATATATATATATATATATATATATATATATATATATATATATATATATATATATATATATATATATATATATATGGATTCACTTTATATCCTTAAAATACTGAAATGTTGAAATTCAGTATTTTGAGGCTATAAAGTTGAAACCTAAAAACAACGAAAATTCAGAAGTGAGAAATTCAAAATCTCGCACACCGAAGATTTTGAATTAGTGCTTCTACTCCACACACACACACACACACACACACACACACACACACACACACACACACACACACACACACACACACCTTCCACCCCACACACAAACACAAGCTTTCTACTACATAAAAGCAAGGGGGCTGTGCCCCCACACCCCCCTACTTAGATAGTCTAACTCTGAGGTCGCACTACATACAAACACACACAAAACACCAACACAAAAGCTACATTCTCCTCGCACACACACATCACAGCAACAAAACACACTAACACACACCACAGCCCCTACCCAAAACCCTTAACACATACACACTTTCCTGAATCCATAACCACAGTGAAACAACAGAAGCACTAATTCAAAACATCCAGTATTCAAGGTTTTTAATTTTGCGCTTCTAAGTTTTCACTCTTTTCAGGATCCACTTTATGGGCTCAAAATACTGAATTTTGATATTTCAGTGTTTCGAGCTTCTAAAGTGAATCCATATATATATATATATATATATATATATATATATATATATATATATATATGTGTGTGTGTGTGTGCGTCTATATATATATATATATATATATATATATATATATATATATATATATATATATATATATATATATATACTTCAGAAGACTGAAAATTCAAAATACTGAATGATGGAATTTACCCCATCTCCACTGTTGTGTGATCGTGGAGTTGGTATATAACCCCTCATGAGGAGTGCAGGCAGGGCTTGAACCCTGCATTAAAAATGTGTTCAGTATTTTGAATTTTCAGTCTTTTGGGATTCAGTCTTTTGTTTTTTTTTTGTTTTCTGAAGTAGACCCATATACATATATCTATCTATCTATCTATCTATCTATCTATCTATCTATCTATCTATCTATCTATCTTTGTAAGTATGTAAATATTTTGTAAATAAGGGTTCTTTCTTTATATACATAAAGGACCCCCACTTTTTTAATAAGTGCCATGGTATCTTTTTCATCCACCAGAGCTGCCACCAAATCAAGCAGATGGGACCTCAGTTTAACATCTCATTTGATGGACAGCACACTCAGGAGAGCAGCACCCCCACTTATGCTGCACTGCAATGTCAATAATCAATTACCTGGTGTGGAAATAAAATCAATAGCCTTTGCACCAAGAATGTACTACCTTTTATGCAACCAACACTGCTTGACACAATAGTTGTTACAGAATCTTCTAGTTTCACTATATGGCATTGCTCTGTAAAACATTATAGAGTTATGAGCAGATCAAGCTGGTTAAGAATTTTCTTAGCTCTATATACTACTCTCTCAGCAACAGCATTTGCTTGCTGATAATGCAGACTTGTTATGAGGACAAATTCACACTCATTTGCAGATTACTGAAATCTGAAAAAATTGAGCCCCTGTGTCAGTGACAAGTTCAATAGGAATTCCCCATCTAAAAGACATTGTGTTAAACTGTGATATGACATGTTGGCTAGTTATTGCAAGTATATTGACTATCTCAATGCCTCTTGTATAATAGTTCACTATTACTAGGTGATTTTTTTTTCCCATTCTGTTCATACAAGTCTGAGAAAATTATTTGGCATGGCTCCTCTTTTGAAAGAGAACACACACAATCAGAGACTATCTCCTTTGATTAGGTCTGTGTCCAATGCAGAACTGACACTTAAGAAAAGCCTGGTTATGTCAGCATTGATATCCATCCACCATGCAGGCATTTTAGTTCACTCTCTACATTTAGACAAACCTTGCTGTCATTCATGGATTTGTCTCAGAATCTGACAGCATGATGACAGCATTGTCTAATCTTGATATGAGACCCTCATGCTTTTACAAATGATCTTTCTCAATAAAGAATGTGTACAACTAACAAATTGTGTGTATCTATTCACTTGGTTACTCATCCAAAACATAGCCAATTATAATTGGCAGTTCTGTTTCTTCCTTTGCTCCCTCCCTAAGTATATTCATCCTATGAGAAGTCACTGATCTGTTAGTTATTTTGGCCTGCGCATATGCACTAACACTGTCTTCAGTACTTGATTCTCAGTCACTGGATTTTCTGGACAGTTCAACTGCTACTATCAGTTGTTTCCTTGGAACTGGACTACTTTTACATTGTATTGTCAGAGCCCGTAGTTATGGACATCCTGCAAGATATTTCTCCTAATCATAAAAGTCTGTATTAGTTATACTAGCAGTTTGTCATCTGTCTGTAGCTGGAAAATGTATTTATTCCCCCTTTTATTAATATAACAGCTTTAGTTTTTCATTACTTATTCAAGGCGGACATTATTACATATGTAAACACTTTGAAATATATGATTAAATTTAATATTTCTAAAGAAGAGTGGAAGGTTTTAAAAACTTTGGAAAGTGATACATCTGTTGTAATAAAGCCAGTTGATAAAGGGGGAAATATATTAGTGATGAATGTTGATTTTTACATGAAAATATTTTTTAACTTATTGCATAATGAATTTGAATATCAATTACTAAAACATAATCCATTGCAACAAATGCAGTCTGGTATGGTGACGTTATTGGAAGATTTGGTTAAGAGGAACATTTTGTCTGAAAGGTTGAAAGATGCACTAACCATGGTGAACCCCTGAATTTCCTTATTTTATGCCCAGTTTACAAAAATATGGAGAACCCACAGGGGAGACTGGTTGTACCTCAGGTGGGGGGGTCCCATGGAAAGGGTAGGGGAGATTTTGGATAAAATATTACAACCTTATGTGATGCATCTTCCCTCACACATTGGGGTACACATTTCCATAAGGAAATTATGCATATCAAGTGTCAGAATACAGAAGAATACCTTTGGTTTATCTTTTACTTATAACATGAATGATAATACATATATTTTTATTTCTGGAGCATTTCTCCCCGGGTCTCCGCTGAAAACAGGATCTGTGGAACCTAGTCAGACTTTTCCCGTCAACAAATGTTAAATAAATAAAAAAATAATAAAAAAATAAAAATACCATCCATTATTTGGATGTTGAGTTGTATGTTATTAATGATACAATACATTTGACATTATATAGAAAAGAAACTTCTGTGAATTCATTTTTGTGTGCATCTAGTGCACACACAATGGCCATTTAATAAGATCTGTAGAACTTTATGTTCAGATGAGATTCATTTCCAGACAGTAGCTGTGGATATAGTTGATAGAATATTATCTAGGTGTTATAATTACAATCTTCTCATTGCCATTTGGCAGAAGGTTATAGATAGAGATAACCAATTTAGTCAGAAATATAAATGCGGTGAAAAGGTGTTTGGGAATTATAAAGGGGAACGGGAGGATATAAATTTGTGACTTCTTATGCTCCATTTGTCGAAGGTGTACCATGTATCTTGAGGAAACACTGGTATATTATTACACTAGATGATATAAGAATTTGAAATTGAACATTTTATATAGACATTCACCTAGCATAATAAGTAGAGTTGTACACACACATGTGGGTAGTGAAGTTTTGGAGTCTCAGTGCAAGGGATGGACTATTTGTAGTTACATGGATCAGGGAACTACACATGTCATTAATGGAAAGCTGTTCAAAGTTCCAGGAGTATTTAATTGTTATCAAAAATGGTGATTTATTGGTTACTTTTCCCTGTAATAAGTTTTACATTGGTAAGACCATATGTCAGCTTAGGATGAGGATACGTGAACACATCCAAGATGTAAAAAATAATCCTCCTACCAGCCTTGTAGCATCACATTTGTTCAAATATCATAATAGTGATTTAGATTTATTGAGGATCTTTATAATGTATGTGTTGACATGTTCTATTTTTTATTTAGATTCTTCTGATATGTTATTATAGAAGGAGGCTTGGTTTATTTCACTTATAATACTTTGCAACCAAAGGGCCTTAATAATGAATTACTTATGAAATATTTAAGGGTCTATATCACATAGTCAAACCCACAGATGCAGGAGCTCTAGCAGGCAATATGTCTGCCGTGCGATCCAGGAATAAGCTGTAGGGACGTGCACAAGCGCTCCTGCGCTAGTGCTGCATGGACTCAGCCCCTGTATGGAAATTACCCTATTTGCAGGAGAATTCTATGCAAATGAGGTGAATTTGTGATCCAGAAAGCTGGAAGCCGGCTATACAGGACTAGTGTAATCTCCAGAAATGTTCTCTGCCAGTAAAGGAGTACATTTCTGCAAACTACAAAACAGAGCCATGACAGCTCCAAATAATTGGTGGATATTATGTAGAAAGCATGCCAATGGCTTAGGTCATTGGCATGGAAAATACTTTAAAAAATAAAAAAATCAACTTTTATTTTCTTAGCCGATCCCGGCTGTTTAAGCATAGGAGAGCGGCGCACAAAAGGGACCAGGTGAAAAATAAGAAAAAAAAAATTAAAATAAGCATTCTAACCAAAATCACTATTTTTCCATTATACTCAATGGCATGCAAAAGACAACATGACCAGTGAATAGTGGTTGCTAAGGGGGGGGGGGGGAGGCTCGGTGTGGGACCTGTAACTTTGTATCAGCAGGCAATCTTTTGCAAATGAGGGGAATGATACTGAATCCTAGATTTTCCCTGCATGCTAGTCAGCACCCAACAGTGTAAGAGCAGGAATAGTTTGGTGCAAGCCTAGGAGTTAGCTAACATCATGGGGGGGGGGGTGTCAGGCATACTGTAAGTGGATTGGAGCCCTGTGGCTCGTGTTTGCCCTTAGCTTAGCAGAGCTAAGCAAGAGGGTGTGTCTGAGGCTGCCTAACACTCTTTACATTGCCTAAGCAGGTGTGCGCACTGCACACCGGGTTTTAAAGGAAAAGAAAGTAAACCAGGAAATAGCAGTTTTGTGCACATTTGAGCACTATGTTTGTGAGGTGAGCCCCTGGCTTAAACAGGAAGGCAATGGGAAGGGAAAACAGCAGTAGGAAGGTAATCTAGGAGAACTAGCATAGCTGGCAGGTGAAATTCATCAGATTTAGCTAATTACACAGGCAGCCACCCAGCCTAGCCCAGAATACTACTATAAACTATGCAAACACCTTTCCCTCTGCTTTTTCCCACATACTCTACACTACAGGTGTATACAAGTGGGGAACTTTTAACAAACAAAAACAATAAAATGATAGGGGCTGCAGCAGCTATCAGACATCAACTTGTGGAATAGGCTGAGGGTGGTGAGAATGAGAATGCTGTTGACCATCCCACAGTGAGGAGAAGGAGAAGAGTGTACAGTCCCAGGGTAACCTACCAGGGGCTACATAAGCTGGAGATAGTGGAGCACTATAGGGTTGGACAGGGACCTCCTACAGCAAATTGTTGAGCTGTGCCGGCCACACCTCACAAACAGAACTAACAGGGGGAACCCATACCAGTGGATACGAAGGTATGTGTAGGCCTAGGAATACTAGCCACAGGTACCTCCCAAAGCCCAACTGGGGATATCATGGGGCTCTCACAGGCATCAGTATCCAGGGTATTCCACCAGATCCAGGATGCCATGTCAGAACACGCTGGTGAGCACGTATATTTCCTCAACACCCGTGAGGTGTTGGCCAGCAATATGCATCTCTTCCACCAAACAGCAAAATACCCTGAGGTGGTGGGTGCTATAGACTGCATGCACATATGCATCAAAGCATCACCCACTGAGCAGGGTAGGGTCTACATCAACCACAAGGGCTTCCCTTCCATCAAATGCCAGGTCGTGTGCAATGCCCAAAGCATTATAATGAATGTGTGTGCTGGCTGCCCTGGAAGCTATTGCAATTCCCACATCTGGAATCTGACACAGCTGTACCAGAGATTTGCCAATGGGGACATCCCTTATGGTCACCTAGTGGGGGATGCTGGTTACGCACTGGAACCGTGGCTGATGACACTCATCAGAAATGCACACACACCTGAACAAGAACTCCATAATGAGGCACATGCACAGACCAGAATTATAACAGAGCATGTGTTTGGGATGCTCAAGTCATGGTTCCGGTGCCTGGACACATCCAATGGAGCCTTGCAGTACTCACCAGCTGCATGTACCCAGATTGTTATAGTATGTGTCATGCTACACAATATGAACCTGCGGAAACAGCTGCAGCAGGAACACCACGGGGCAGGGCCACACATCCCCCCACCAATGCCAAGGCCTGCAAAGGCACAGAGTGACTCAGAGGAGGAACAACCTGAGCCTGTCCCAGTAGGCAGATGGAGGTGTACCCAGTATGCCCTGGCCTTGGCAACAAGGCAAAACATAGCACATAATCTGACAACATAGGGACCCAGGGAATGACACCTTTCTCTGACTCACACATACAGTAAAAGTTATACCAAACATGACACTACCTGTGCTCAACCATGCCCCCCCATATCCTATGTAGACATGTAGTAACACTCAGGTGTGCCCCCAATCCTATGTAGACATGTAGTAACAGTCAGGTGTACCCCCCAATCCTATGTAGAAATGTAGTAACAGTCAGGTGTGCCTCCCAATCCTGTGTAGCAATGTAGAAACAGTCAGGAGTGCCCCCCCCCATATCCTATGTAGCCATGTAGTAACATTCAGGTGTGCCCTCCCAATCTATGTAGAAATGTAGTAACAGTCAGGTGTGCCCCCCTATCCTGTGTAGCAATGTAGAAACAGTCAGGTGTGCCCCCCATATTCTATGTAGACATGTAGTAACATTCAGGTGTGCCCCCCAATCCTATGTAGAAATGTAGTAACAGGCAGGTGTGCCCTTCCAATGCTGGGTAGCAATGTAGAAACAGTAAGGTGTGCCCCCCCATATCCTATGTAGACATGCAGTAACAGTCAGGTGTGCCCCTCAATCTTAGGTAGACATGTAGTAACAGTCAGGTGTGCCACCCAATCCTGTGTAGCAATGTAGAAACAGTCAGGTGTGCCCCCCATATTCTATGTAGACATGTAGTAACATTCAGGTGTGCCCCCAATCCTATGTAGAAATGTAGTAACAGTCAGGTGTGCCCCCCAATGCTGTGTAACAATGTAGAAACAGCCAGGTTTGCCTCTCATATCCTATGTAGACATGTAGTAACATTCAGGTGTGCCCCCCAATCTTATGTAGAAATGTAGTAACAGTCAGGTGTGCCACCCAATCCTGTGTAGCAATGTAGAAACAGTCAGGTGTGCCCCCCATATTCTATGTAGACATGTAGTAACATTCAGGTGTGCCCCCAATCCTATGTAGAAATGTAGTAACAGTCAGGTGTGCCCCACAACCCTGTGTAGCAATGTAGAAACAGTAAGGTGTGCCCCCCATATCCTATGTAGACATGTAATAACAGTCAGGTGTGCCCCCCAATCTTATGTAGAAATGTAGTAATAGTCAGGTGTGCCCCCCAATCCTATGTAGAAATTTAGTAACATGTATGTGTAGGTATAATACCAGTGGAGCACAGATGCCCAGAGGTGGCCAAAGTAGCAGGATAGATTGTAGCATTTGTACAAAACGCAGGTATGTGTGTGTTAGGTTGGTGTGTGTTTCATATTGTGTGAAAGTGGTCAATATGCATGCATGTTGAGATATGATCTGGTGGCCATTGCCCACTACTGCTGATGACAGGGCCAAGTTCTCACAACTGCAGTGCCAAAGACAGTACCCACCAGTATAACACATGCTAACAGTAGGCCATTGTAAATGTATGGTGGTAATATGTGTCACCATCTGAAAGATTGACATGTCATGGCTGTTGGGCTAGATATACAAGCAGTACACAGGGGAAAGTACCCCAGACATACAGTATATAATGTGTAACTGTGAAATGGATACACCCTTGGAATTGTACATACATGTATGTATCACATTATCTGGGCCTGTAGTAGGGAATAACGGTGTCATCTGCCCGAACACTTGCAGATCACAAAAGTGAAAGGACTGATATATTGGGAAACAGCTGATGTACCTGCACATGCCAGCATAACTGGAATGCCCCATGCATATCTGTGCATCAGATGCAAGTAGTGTCCATAGCATGCATGAACCTAGCCCACCCAAACACCACACACAGGTATCTCTCTGGTGATAACCCTGCTGTTGGGAATGGGTACAATATGACCCCCACCTGTATATGGTAATAGCAAAAGAATGTAGGCTACAGTGCAGGTGTCCCATGCAGGTGTGTCCCTAGCTGTAGGCAGCACCCTGCTAACATCCACACCACCTGATCAATACTGATAGAAAGTATTGGCATGGACACCTAGCACACCTACACTGTCACCCCAGGGAAATATACTGTATGGAGGTCTGGGACTGTAGGACTGACAGAATGGAACGGCCTGCCACAGCGGACCTGCATCACCACCAAATGGCCTACTTGCCTCTGCCAAAGGCCTGTGTCTCACACGTACTGCTAATGCATGTTATGTCATGGACACCCAACTAACAACATAACACACTCCACATACGCCATATGCAAGGCCATGTGTATAAACCAAGGTAACATGTCCACCATGTCCCACTGCATGAACTGTGGACCAACACCAAAACACAGCTGTGATGAGGTGATAACCTTAGGGAAAGTATCAGAGAATGTATGCATAATGTATGGAAGATGATAGAATAATGGGGGTGGGAGCATGGGCAGCATGGAATGTGCAAGGTCCGACACACAGCTGTGTGCACATACTATCCATGGCTGCAAATACATAAATGGGTGGCTACAAACCTGCCTGTACACCATAATAGGGCTAATGCCCTGACTTATGTCCCCCTGCCTCTGGCTAACCTGTCTGAATCTGTACAGCTGTGAGGTATTGCCACAGCAAGATAAGGCCATACTGTCATGTCGATGGATGTACAAGTATAGGATCCTCTGCAAGCACTGTACCAAGGTGCTGAACTGGATACGCAGACCCAGCAACAAGTTCCTGCAGCTACTCCTCCAGAATGGCATAACTTTCCATGAATATATAGGCATTTGTCCACAATACTGGACACAGCTGCATTCACCCTTGTTCCCCAGGACATCACTGTGAGCAAGAATGTCAACCTGACAGTACTTGAGGACATAAAACATCACAGTGTATAACAGTACACATGTCTGAATATCTCTGCTAACACCAGTACCATGCATCAGTAGCAGCACAGACACAAACACCTACAGTACACACTCACTATCTCTTGTAGGTTTGACCCCATATTGCCAAATGATCTATGGATACCCTGCAGAAACAGTTTGCTACCTGTAGGTGTACAACACAAAGGTCTGCAATGGAGTACAAATACCTGAAATGGATCCACACATTCAATAAAGAAGGGCATGCTGGGCATGCTCATACACTTAGAGAAATGAAGGCAATGTCAGACAACAACATACTGAAATGTCATACTGGGCATGCTCACACACTTAAACAAATGAAGCCCATGTGTGCAAACAACAGTGGACCATGCATATACGACAGTTGCAGATGTTAGTGGATACACTCCTCAGTATGCACCAGTCATGCTTTGCACACACATTGGATAGGAATGCATCTATCTAAGGAAAACGCACTATAATATCCCAAAAGTAGACATACATAGATGTGTGGAAGAGAGTGACTGTGACAAAGAGCCATTCATCACGAGGCCTGTCCCACTCAGCACACAGCCAAATGGCTACAACCACATGATGTGTAAATGTCACTCACTGTAGAAATTAGCCACTGGTATCCAACAGCATTGCAGACTATGTGGTGCAAGTGCTAGTTGTGCAACATGACTGTACAAGGCAGTAATCATCTAGCAGCTGTATACATGTACCGGTGGAATTTAACATTGCATGTGCCTGCAAGTGGTGTGTCAACCTCTAGATGAATGGGTTATGGCACATGCACACATGCTGCCCTCCCCATAGCCTTACTATGGCAAGCCTGCTGATGTCATCCACTTTAAAATACAACTTTGGGAATGGAATAACCTATTAATCTCTGTGGCATGTCCTAAAACTGTGTAATGCTGTAGTGTGATAAACTAGTTAGATGGGAGTTCTAATCCCAGACATGGCAACTGTGTGTTTGTGTTTCTCTGTCTGTGTAGGGAGCAATGTTTGTAGGCTAGTCACACTCACTATAATTCAAATGCCCTACTTTGGCAATGCTACTGATGTCATTCACTGTGAAATACACCTTTAGGAAAGGTGTAGCACAATAATCTCCATGGTATGTCCTATAACTGTGTAATGCTGTAGTGTGCTAAACTAGTTAGGTAGGAGTTCTAATCCCTGACATGACATCTGTGTGTGTGTGTGTGTGTGTGTCTCTGTCTGGGTAGGGAGCAATGCTTTTAGGCAAGTCATACTCATTACAATTCAAAAGCCCTACTTTGGCAAGGCTGCTGATGTCATTCACTGTGAAATACACCTTTGGGAAAGGTGTAGCCCAGTAATCTCCGTGGCATGTCCTAAAACTGCATAATGCTATAGTGTGCTAAACTAGTTATGTGGGTGCTTTAATCCCAAACATGGCAACTGTGTGTGTTTCTGTCTATGTAGGGAGCAATGGTTTTTAGGCTAGTCACACTCACTACAATTCAAATGCATTACTTTGGCAAGGCTGCTGTCATTCACTGTGAAATACATCTTTGGGAAAGGAATAACCCAGGAATGGCTGTTGCGCGTCCTATAACTGTGTAATGCTGTAGTGTGCTAAACTAATTAAGTAGGAGTTCTAATCCCAGACATGGCAACTGTGTGTGTGAATGGTCTCTGCCTGTGTATTGAACAATGCTTTTTAGGCTAGTCATACTCACTTCAATTCAAATGCCCTACTTTGGCAAAGCTGCTGATGTCATTCACTGTGAAATACACCTTTGGGAAAAGTGTAGCCCAGTAATCTCCATGGTGTGTCCTATAACTGTGCAATGCTGTAGTGTGCTAAACTAGTTAGGTAGGAGCTTTAATCCCAAACATGGCAACTGTGTGTGTGTGTGTGTGTGTGTGTGTGTGTGTGTGTGTGTGTGTGTGTGTGTGTGTGTGTGTGTGTGTGTGTGTGTGTGTGTGTCTGTGTAGGGAGCAATGCTTTTTAGGCTAGTCACACTCACTACAATTCAAATGCCCTACATTGGCAAGGCTGCTGATGTCATTCACTGTGAAATAAATCTTTGGGAAAGGCATAGCCTCGTAATCACCATGGCACATCCTAGAACTGTATAATGCTGTAGTGTGCTAAACTAATTAAGTAGGAGTTCTAATCCCAGACATGGCAACTGTGTGTGTGGGTGGTCTCTGCCTATGTAGGAAGCAGTGTTTTTTAGGCTAGTCACACTCAATACAATTCAAATGCCCTACTTTGGAAAGGCTGCTGATATCATTCACTCTGAAATACTCCATTGGGAAAGGTGTAGCCCAGTAATCACTGTGGCGTGTCCTATAACTGTGTAATGCTGTATCATGATAAACTAGTTAGCTAGGAGTCCTAATCCCTGACATGGCAACTGTGTGTGTGTCTGTGTAGGGAGCAGTGCTTTTTAGGCTAGTCACACACACTACAATTCAAATGCCCCACTTTGGCAAGGCTGCAGATGTCATTCACTGCAAAATACACCTTTGGGAAATGTGTAGTCCAGTAATCTCTGTGGTGCAACCTATAATAGCGTAATGCCATAGTGTGATGTAGCACTTTGGCTGGGGTTCTAGTCCCACACATGACAAGCGTGGATGTTTGTATGTGTGTTTCTATGTCTGTGTAGGGAACAATGCTTTTTAGGCTAGTCACACTCACTACAATTGAAATACCCTACTTTGGCAAGCCTGCTGATGTCATTCACTGTGAAATATACCTTTGTTGAAGCAGTACTCCAGTAATCTCCCTAGTGCATCCTATAACTGCGTAATGCTGTAGTGTAATAAACTGGTTAAGTAGGAGTTCTAATCCCAAACATGGCAGGTGTGTGTGTTTATGTTTGTCATTTGGATCCTGTGTGGAGGTGGCTGCAAGTGTGTAACAACTGGGCTCATAATGAAGTGGGTTTTGCAAATTTCTTATATGGTGCCCTATTATATGTCACAATGCCCACCTTACAAGGATAACAAATGTGAAATAGCCAAGAGGCTGGGGTGGCAATCCATACCCCTACATGTGATATCAAGGCCTGGTGAACAAAGTTAGCAACCCTTGCATTACACAGAGAACTCTCTCAACCCATGTCTCATACACAAACACACTTGCCTAGGCAACAACTGCTATGTTGGTAGTACCCTGCATATTGCCCACAGATAGTAACCATGGTGTGATTGCAGTGGATGACAGAGGGCATGGCACCCTGTCCATCAGTGAAATTCGCATGTACATGCAGACAGTGTGCTTTCACTATGCTTCCCACTGGATGACTGCAACACCTGTGGTGCCATCAAATGTGCCCCACAAAGGACATACCATGCCTTATACACATGCCCTGTATGGACAGATGCCACTGACATCCGGGAATACCTATATCATGCTATGAATGTAGGTGCAGTGTCAACATGCTGTCCATTACCTGTTCCCAGCACATGAGGCCAGGACAGGCACATCTGTGTACACAACATGGGCCAGACATCCCAGGTACAGTTCCACATGTCATTGCACATGCATGTGGGATGTGTGCACATCCCAGATAGTGTCCATGTCATGGACTAAAGACACATATATGGCAAGCATTGAACAGCAATGGCCATGTACAATAGTTATCCAGGTGACTGGATGGTGATGACAATACCCACCTGTGTGGGCCAATCCAGACACTAAAAATAAAAGTAAATATCCTCTCTCTAAGCACAAAACTTTCAGTGAAAAGTGAAAAGCAACAAAAGTAAAAGCACTGACAGTACCACAGCTGGGAAATTTATTACAAAAATAAAGAAAGAATCAAAACAAAGTTACAGAGAATAAATCCTTACAACACAGTGGTAATCTAGACACTACACTGCTGAGCCACACTGCAGACAACTGTCATGTGGCCTAATGTCAGTGTATACCCTTTACCTAACCTTGTATAGCCTTCTGGCACAGTCAACCACTATGCACCCGTGAAGCAATGCACGCATGCATGTCAGTACTGGCACATTGTCTCTGTTTGTGTGGTGTATGATGCTTTTCACCACATTCACACTCACTACAACCCCCATTGGCATACTGAAGCATGCTGTCTGATGTCAGACACATCCACATACCCTTTGCCTATATAACCTCTGTGGTGCATGTGATACCTGCACAGTACTTTATTGCAGCAAACTAACTAGTGAGGAAGTGTATTCCTGACCCTGTCAAGTGTGCCAGTGTGTGTGAGTCCCTGAGAGAGTGTGGCTGTGTTGAAGCTGACACCTGTTCATGTGGACAGGCATGTGTACTACACCTACTGTATCTCTACCATATCACTGTTGCAGATGTCACTCACCATCACATATATGTTTGGAGAACTCCTCATGTACACTATGTGGCGCATCCAATAACTGCATAGACATGTGATAGCAATACATAGTCAGTCAGCAGTTTGATACGCTGTACTGGTAGGTGTGTGATACAAACATGCTTAGGTTTTACTCTCCCACCCCATCCTTGACTTATCTTTGCCTCTATCTGCCTCTCTCACTCCCTCTCTGGTGAATGTGGAAAACTACACCTGCTTTGCTTAGGCAGCAGCATGTGTTTTGTAAGTGATGCTCATGATCAGCTGATGGCATCTGCATGAATTGCAGCCCTCCTCTAGCTGATTGCATGTGGAACAGCTGTGGTAGCATTCCCATAGCCAATTGCATGGAAACACACTCCATTATCTAGGAACACCATGTTGGTGTTGGGCCTTTTCAGTCACTGTGAGCAGGACCTAGATCTGGTGTTTGGCAAAAAGCATCACAGATGTATTGTGGATTTACCTCTAACAACATACACTGTGGAAACAGGCAAACACACAGGAGGGGGGATGTGCCTGACATGACTACAGAATGTAAGTTTTACTATTCTGCTTTTGGAGTAATGTTGGTTTAAAAGGGTGTATGTGGATATGGCTGGTCTACATGTTTTAATACCTGTCATGACAGTGCTATGGTTCTGAGGAAACCCTCATCTGTAGGGTCATCTGCAGATTGGGCAGTGTGTGGTGCCTTTTGTTACTTGTGTTACTCACAGAGCACTTACCTGTGAACTGAAGATGCATAGTGTGAGGACTGCAGCCAGTACATGGTGACAGCCATGAGAGTTACTGACTTAATATCATTCATAGGACATATGTTACAACAAACCTTGTTACAACAGTAAATGTATGAGGTTATCATAGCAACATGTCAATATTGGCCCTGTGTTTGTGTCTCCAGCAACAACTCTGTCAACATTTGTACATATGTCATGCAGTAAGAGGTGCATATGATCTGTACACCATAATTTATTGACATCATATCTGATAACAAGCCAGTGAGATATCAGACTGCTACACATGTTATGTACAGTAGGGGTTATATTTGAGGACATAACCTGGGCATTCTGTGGTTGTGTGTCCAGTATTGAGGTATGTGTACTTATGATCATTGTCGACAGTGTGTGTATTGTGAATATGTACCTTGGCCTGTGTACAGACTGTGGTAGATGTCATCGTTCTTGGTCCTGTTCTATCTGATGTTACATGCTGCTCCACTGTATGTTACCCTATCGGCTTACATATTTGTAGGGCCAAACACACATGTCCCATACCACAGACAGGCATCGGACCACACTGTGTAGTGGCGCAGTATGTGTAGGGTTAGTGTGTGAGTGGCACATATGAGGATGGTGTTGATCAGATAGTCCATATACTGTAATATTATGCTAGCTTACCATATGTGGCTGTGCTTGTGTTCGCATTGGTTGTGGTTATGCACTTTCACACAGGTGTCTGTTACTCTGTGCTGTGATATGCCTGTAGACCCTGCTATATATGCAGATACATGTGTATTGCCCCATAAGAAATGTAGGCCAGTGTTGTGACAGTCTGCCTGTAGCCTACACAGTGCTTTGTTACATGCCTAGCAACTTAGTGTACTTACCTAGTGTGATGTTATGTCCAGAAACATGCCAGATGTACTACCAGGCCACCATAACAGTCAGACAAAGCAGTGGGATGCTGTGCAGATGTATGTCACTAACTACTGGGTAGTATGTGGCTATGGCACCTCTGTACCAGCAGTTATTATGTGTCAGGACAGACAGGGGAGTGTGAATGAATACCCTATGGGGGCAAATGCATACCAGTATCTACATGATATACCCATCTACATGGCTGTTAACATCCACATTGTCAGGCTTGGTCCGCATGTCTTGTACTAAGGGTTTCTGTGTATACCTTTGGACTGACCAGAGTGTCTCAGACTGTCCACATTTATTGGCCATATCTCTGTTGTAGTCCACAGGATCATTACTGTGCTAGCAGTGGTACTGTACTATGATGTTCTTAGGATGTCTGTTAGTAGCCAATGACGCACATGTTAAAAGCAGATGTGGCCTCCCACACACAACATGTCTGTGAAGACAACCCCTATTACAGTAGCAATAGTCTACATATATACCTGCAATACATACCTGACATCCCCTTACACTAAGAGGTTGGGATGATTGGGGCTGAGGTAGGGCTTCACTCCATTTCAGGACATATGGTGAACATATATGTATATATAATTATCCATATATCTGTATAGATATATACACATACATATCGATATACATAGCTGGATATGTATATGTACACACACACACACACACACACATATATATATATATATATATATATATATATATATATATATATATATATATATATATATATATATATATATATATATATATATATATATATATATATATACACACACATATGTAACAAGAGAAACCAAAACAAAAATTAAACTCCGCGACCAGGCTTGGCACAAATGGAGAGCTACCAAAACCCCCCTAGACCGTATTTTATTTCAACAACTAAGAAACTCAACAAAATCGGACATAACTCGAGACAAAAAACAATATTACTGTCACCTCCAGGACAAATACCAGACTAACCCAAAAAAGTTCTGGGCTGGTTTTAATAACCTCCTCCATCCTGGGAAATCAACTACCCCAACCTCTGAGAATCTCACTGGTCAAGAACCAGAGGTAGTAGCCAACACCTTTAACACTTTTTTTACTGAGACCATCCAGTCCTTAGCCAATCATCTACCTACCTCTTCCCCCTCCTTAACTCTTCCTGATGACACACCTCCTCTCTCCTTTAACTTACAACCAGTTTCTACCTCCTATATCCGTACCCTATTAAAAAAACTGAAGCCGTCCACCCTAGCGGCCGATCGCCTCCCAGCAGAATACCTACAAATATCGGCTGATGTCATTGCCTATCCTATATCAATCCTGATTAATAGATCTATAACTGAGGCTACAATCCCCCCTATTTGGAAAATATCATATATCATTCCACTTCATAAGGGAGGTTCCTCCACAGAAATATCTAACTATAGACCCATTGCAATATTGTCTCCAATAGCTAAAATAATGGAACAGTGTGTTCACAAACAACTCCTACACTACCTCACCCTCAATAATCTCCTGTCCACAACCCAGCATGGCTTCCACCCCCACCACAGTACAACCACTGCCCTCCTCTCCTTTGTCGACTCAGTCAATAGTAACCGTAACAAAAAACTAACATCCTCTGCTCTCTTTCTCGACCTATCAAAAGCTTTCAATATGGTTAATCACCAGCTATTACTACACACCCTACAAATCCTCCATCTTGACAAATTAGCCCTAAGCTAGTTTAAGGATTACCTCACTGGCAGGCAGCAAGCAGTCCAATGGCAAAATAGTCTATCTCACCTGCTCTCAAACAACATTGGTGTTCCACAGGGCTCCATACTTGGTCCCCTTCTTTTCTCTGTTTTTAAAAATGATCTCCACACAGTCATCCCCAGAGCCACCTGCATTCAATATGCAGATGACTCAACCCTGATCTGTTCTGATCGGTCTCTTCAGAATCTCCAAGCAGCCACCCAACAATGTTTCGCTAAAGTTGAAAAATGGTTCTCCGAGCGGAAACTCATACTCAACCCGACTAAAACCAAGTTACTTCTATTTTCCCCCACATCCACCAATCCACTGCCCCAAGAACCCCCCCCCTGATAACCCAAGGACCTTCTTTGTGGAATCATTTAATGGCACCATCATTGAGCCCGTCCCCTGTACCAAACTATTAGGTGTTACTATTGACCACAAGCTTAAATTCGACATGCACATTGCCCAAACCATAAAGTCAGTTAACAAAAAACTTGGCTCCATGTACAGAATAAAGAACTTTCTCACTCCTCATGCCAAATTAACTATTGCTCGAACCCATCTCCTTTCCACCTTACTATATGCCTCACTGATACTATCATTCCTCAACAAACGTGAGCTTAATAACCTCTCTACCACCTACCATCATATTGCCAGATTTGTAACAGGCACACCCTATCGTACCCACCATTGCCTCAACCTCAAGAAACTAGGCTAGCTGGAACTGCCCAATCTTCTTAAACTAAACCAACTCACCGAAGCATTCAAAATGATTAATCAACCAGAGAAAACCCCCTCGCTGAGCAAAATCCTGACCCCCTATACCAACTTAAGTAGCCTTCGATCCTCAAACAGTATTCTGATACTAACCATCAAATCTAATAACAAGGGTGGCGATGCTCTTTATGCTAACTCCATTGGAAAGCTATGGAATTCCCTTCCCAACAACCTTAGGCTCATGACCTCACTCAATCTATTCAAAACTAATCTCAGAGAATTTTTTTAAGTCTCAATGGTTATGTCCATGTTCCAACCCTGACTAATCCCAATAGGTCTATCAGTACCTAATCTCTCTTCTGCCTCTTAAGCTTTATCTAGTACTTTTCTATCCTCCACATGTATCTATATCATTTGATCATCTTAAAAAATCCCTACCAAACTATCAGCTTGGATATTTAAATGTTTTTATCCGTGTATTATTATATTAATGTAGTTTATTGTACCTAATTGTTTAGTGATACTACTGTTAAATGTGGGAGCTTTTCTCCCCGGGCCTCTACTGAAAAAGGACATGTATCCAGCTAGACTAGCCCGGTCAACAAATGTAAACTAAATAAATAAAATAAATATATATATATATATATATATATATATATATATATATACATATAAACAATCAGCTATATACATATACACAATAATATATGTCTACACATATACAGATAGAGATACATATGCCATATACTTATGGATATCTACATATATATTGACAGTAATAGGTATATCAGAATATATATGTATGCACATATAGTTATAGATATCTACATATGGGTTCCTATCACATCATCGAACTGTGTAATCACCGACACTCACCTCTTTGACACCAATCCATCGACGTCCATATCATCGACAATTCCGGTAAGCGATCTTCCCCCTCACAGGACCCATGGTAGCACTTCTTCCTGTGTTACACCGATCAGGGTTTACGTGATTCCGTAGAATTCACCTTGAAAGCGCTACCATGGGTCCTGTGAGGGGGAAGATCGCTTACCGGAATTGTCGATGATATGGACGTCGATGGATTGGTGTCGAAGAGGTGAGTGTCGGTGATTACACAGTTCGATGATGTGATAGGAACCCCTACATATATATATTTACATAAATAGGCATATCTGTACACATAGGATGTGCATACATATCTATCTCTCTCTCTCTCTCTCTCTATATATATATATATATATATATATATATATATATATATATATATATATATCTACATACAAAGAGATGAACACATGGCCATATATATGTTGCACTATACAGATTTATATACAGACATATGTATGAATATACATGTGTATATACATGTAGGCATATATCAACTTATTATATGTATATATCCATATTCCTGTCATGGTAAACCTCATGGTTGTGTATACTCTCCCAGATGTATCTCACCGTATGTATCTGCTATGTGCACATTATTATAAAACATCATATGTGATGCAACAGTCATATTAATAACAAGTAGTACACAATTGTGGAAGTAAAGGCAATTGTTCAATACTAATCAGTATGTGTATTGATAGATATATTGGATAAACAACACCTGTTTTCACAGTGGTCATGGTGTAGTGGTTAAGTATAGTGTACAGGGTCCTGGGTTCAAGTCCTGCGAAGGTTGTTCGTGTTGTTCCTTGGCAGAGCAAGGGCTGTCAGATACAGAGTGGTTAAGACAGTTTTGAGCAGCTTTAAGTGCATTTGTGTGGGTTGGTGTGAAGCTAAGCTATGGGTAAACATATGGGTGCTTACACAGTGTAGGCTTCACTTACCAGTGTGCAAATCAGCTTAGCTGTTATATTGCAGCAATGTTGATACCTGCTAAGCATGGCTTAGCCCTGGTAACCAGTTCTCACCACCCGGTCTAACAACATAGCAGGGAAGTGACATCTATAATAAGTGTATGTAATGACGTGTACAATACATGCGCCTATGTGCTGTCATTACAGTAGCAAGGGGTGTGAGTGTCATGTGTGGGACACAGACATATATGAGGCCTGTACAGCACTGTTATCCATGTGAATGTGTTACATACAGGGGTAGTAGCCCAGGGTATATGCTGTCACACTGGCATGTAGTGTATCATAGTGGTACTATTGTTGACAGGTCTTACCCAGGCAAGAGTAGAGTGCTAAATGTAGTACTGACAACAGGCACAACTGCAGGCATAGCTCGACTCTGAGGCCTCCCTGTTGTATCCCTGGTGTATGAGCTGTGTTACAGTATATAACCCATACTGAGTAATGATCCGACATGTGGAATGTAACTGTAGACTACCGTCTATACAGCACATGTTAGTGAGGGCTTCTGCCATGTAGTTATGGCATACATATTGTTGTCAAACGTCTACCTGTCAACACATTCATCCTACTGCATAGCAACTTGCCAAGCTGATGACTGTCAGTCCCTGTACAGATGTGCAGATGGCAGGTATCCAATTGGGATATGTACAGGCAACCTAAGCTTGATTGATACTGACATGCCTGCCCAGCTGTGTAAGAACTGGCACATATAGGAGATAACACCCTGTATGCACCACATGTCACGGGTACCTCCACTACACGACCACAGTCAACAGAACATGCTTGTGTACAGGTTTCCATCACAGACACTAACCATGTGTTGTAATGCATGTTGAATACATGTCAACTTGATCACCTCAGTGGCCATGTGCAGGAGGCACCTGGAGGATTGGCTGATGCATGTCACTCTCACCCTGAGGGGCACCACAGTAGTGTCTGTCAATAGATTGCCTGCTGCCACATGGCAGGTGGCAGTATACCACTGTACACACAACTCCTACACAACCCATCTCTCCTTGGACAATAACTAGGTACACAACTACGGCCACCTGCAGCGATGCACCCCAGTACTGATACATGTGTACATGTGCATGACTAAGTATAGCAGTGTCTGTGTTTTAGCACACCTGTACTTGAGAATTCCATGAGGGCCTTCACAACCACTGCAACACCCGTTGTCATAGTCAGTTGTGGCTGCTGCTGTATGGGACATTGCATGTACCCTGTTAAGCTTCCTTCCATACCAGCTACATTAGCCTTGCAGTACCAGCACAACAGTGTTGTACAAATGGGTTGATAGGCATGGGATACCCATTGTGTTCTGGCAAGTGTGTGTATGTGTGTATGTCCGTATATCTGTAGAGTACAGCATTCTGAGGCCGCATACTCCTATTACAATACCCATTGCCACACAGTAGTACAGATAGTGTTGTTGCTGCCCATAGGTGAGGCATGACAATGCAATACCCTACTATGCATGTGGCATGTGCATTAGATGCATATCCCTGTAGTACCACTGTTGGGATATACATTGTGTTGTATCGCAGTTGTGGCCAATGTGTGATGGTGGGTATGTCAGAGTGTCATCATGGGTTTCAAGGAGTACAACATCCACTGGGGGATGTGGGTGCTGTGTACACTGTCATTACACCAAGGTACACTCGGTATATGTCCCATGTACCACATTGTGATTACCACTGTCATCATCAACCATGCAAGTAACTGATACCACAATCCAGGCCAGTTATGCATATGCTGTGTGCAGCCTACCTGTAACACATTGGACACATGATCAAGTTAGTTAGCAGCGATAGGCCAGGTCTCTCGGACATGTGTCACCCTGTTATGTGTCTGTTAATGTGTATATGAAGGTATGTCACACTATGTGTCATCCGTATACACCCATTACATCCCCCATTAGCATACTGTACATGTCTGAGGATCTTCTGCATGTAACATGTAACCTAAAATACACCTCACCCTAAACGCTGTGTGGTGTGTGCAATGAAAGCCACACACTTCAGTATCACTACATACCTAGGTAGGGGTCTAGTTCCAGTGTTGTCAAGTAACAGTGGGAGTGTATGTGGATGAGCCTACATCAGGTTTCAGAGTATACATGTCCCAGTGGGTCACCTGCCCATGTGGCACAGGCAATAACTGTTATACAAACCTGTGACATGTTCAACTGTACCCCAGATATGTCACAGCCATGGTGTCAACGCAGTGCCATACCCCATTGTGAAATATGACTGCAGACCATCCTCGTGCTAACACATACACCTACAACATAAATGGATAACATTATAAATACCACAATCAACCAGTGTTACTAACAGCTATAATGCATCATTGCTGGTTGGCTACACTACCTGACATATATGCATTACACTTTACTCCTTACAACATGTTACACTGCAGTACTGTGGTACACTGTAGTACAGTCACCATGTGCATCAGAACCATATTAGCCTGTCCCTGCATTGATGCTATGGATGACAGGGATGTGGCACAGGTATCATCATATGCACAGGGTGTGTTGTTGGTTTGCCAGAGGCCGAGGGTGGGCCATACATTTGACACCATGTGTGTGGGTGAGGGGTGTAATGGGGTGAATTGGGCATGGTGATGTGTTGTGTGTAGGTATTGGGTTGCCCTAGGTGTGTTTGTACAGTTTATGGGTATGCATGCGCACAGTTCTGCCATGTGGCTGCCCTACACAGGTGTTTATGGACAGCTGCAGACCATACCTGGCAGGGTGTGCAGTTCACTTCCTCCAGCCATGGACACGTGGACTGTGCCTGTCAGGGGCTCCATGGGCACATCCTGGTACAGGCCTTAATGTGCTACTCTCACCTGACAATGTCCACTGGAACCAGATCCCTCCTGGGACTGGCCAGGACCACATGCTCATTGCCTGCTGTGGTGTGGACAGTGACACCCCCACAGTGCCAGGGCTGGTACTGCCACTATGGGAGCTCCTTGTTGTCCTAGCACATCTACATTGACTGCCAGCTGTTGGAATTGCTGGCCTATGTCCATGCGGCCTTCGCCGCACTCCCTCCACACATTGAAGCATGGACAGACCATGCTCGATGAGGGCCATTATCTCACCAGACCTTCTATCCATGAGATCAGTTAATGCACGGATGGCACCAGACAGTTCATGGGAGTTGTCATTTGCAGATGTGAGAGCAGCCCTCTACTTCCTCAGGCCTTGTCTGGTGTAACATTCCATATGTGCCTGCACCACCATAACAGCCTGAAACATGCACCGGCTGATACTAGCTGTGTCTTGTTTGCCAGGGGCATGATGACCAGTGGCCCTACCATGAGCACCCTGGGACATCTGCCTATGTGGTGCCCTGCTGGACATCCAGCTATGCCTGCTGTGACCAGACACAGAAGGCATGGTTACCGCACTTTCCTGTGCACTGCCACCAAACGTCAGCTGTCCCTCCACTATGGCCAGTGGGGATGGGGTATATATAGGCACTGAAACTGTGTGCGGGGTTGGGGTGGCTAAAAGGGGGATGTCAAATGATGGTGCTGTTTCAGCACCTGACCACCCCACCTGTGCCTCAACAGTACTATCATCATCTTCAGTGTCTGTATGGACACCAACATCAGATTGCATGCAGGAGGGACCCTGACCCACCTTGCCACCTGTGGGGGAAAACAATAAATGCACTTTAAGACCTGAACAGCATTGCATAACAGTACACACATACACACACACACACACACACACACACACACACACACACACACACACACACACACACACACACACACCACCTTAATACCTACCTGTCCATGATGTTACAGACAGTCCCACTTATATTCCCATGAATTCCTCATCCTGCATCACACTTGGTAACATACACTCATAGATACCACTCATTAATGTATCAGTCCTCTAAATGCCTAGACAAGTGATCACAACACAAGACCTGTTACTCCATTTCCTGCCTGACCTGAGTGGAGTGGTTTTACATGCCTTCACTGCTGTCATTCAGTGATCACTCTGTGTAAATTCAGACAGCATGAGCATGGTCCCTATATGTGGAGGCTACTATGTTCACTCCATAATATCATGCACTGGAGTGTCATGTGGATGTATTGCTCAGTACATGCCAGATATGCTGCTCAATCAGCCTATCATGTTACAACTGTAATATATGGATACACTCCCTGGTGTTGACTAATAATTCCATAATGCACCTATAGTGCTGCATAAGTGGGTTGTCAGTCACCTCTCTGCTGAATGTGATATTAAGGGTATAAGTGGTGTCTACCTTACCTCTCAATGCCCGTTCCATGCTATAGACCTTATTATACTATCAGCTGTCCTGTGATTACATACATGACAAGTATTTCTGGTGTATCATGTGGCTATCCATGTTCATGTACTGCACGATCCCAAAGGGAGGTACTGCTGTATGAACAACCCCACAATCACACATGTGCATACATGGACACCCACACAAACACACACACACACACACACATGCACATACCAGAGTGACCCTACAGACAAACTAACTACCCACCAGGATGTACACACACCCAGGTGAGGTTGCACAATGATAGTACACGCAGTCCTCCTATTACTCATCTGTCAACATGCATAAGATATGGTACACAGCAGCATGCAGTGCAGCTATGGTCAATCCATGCTAGCAACAGTATACATGTGAGCGATGCATGTGCTGTGTCACTAGGTGATGCCCCTTCCCCTGGATACCACTGCACCCATGTACACAGTATTGCTGTGCACCTGTTCTGCACCCTGCCATGTATGTGCACCACACCTCACAGATGTACAACCCATTGCTGTGTATGTAGTACTGCATCAGTTATGTCATCTTTAATGCTCACAGCCCCTATGTTTTTCAGCAACACATACTTGGGATGATATGTGAACAGATGTCATTTGTGAATGCCTGATGTCTGATTTACAGCTCTCAGCATCAGTGAACCATGTATGACCAATCCATTACTATTACACTGATGACCACTAGAGCTTATCATGGCAGTGGGGGGGTGTACATACCCTTATTGATATGACACACCCTTCCTTGATCTGTCATGGGACCACATCACTGCATATATTAACAGTACATGAGCCCGATATGTGACATATGTCCTGTACTTTCACATGCAGTGTCTATGGAATGTGTTAGGTGTGCAGATGCTGACCACGATGCATACACTCCATGTGGGCATATGTGTGCACACCCTTATCATGACAGTTTGTTGCACCTATTGTTATGTGTAGTACAGCAGGCACTACTCCTGGCAGATGTATGCTAGCATGGCCCATCTGCATTTGCCAGTGTATGTTCAGTCTGCCCTACACATGTCCCCCTAATCTGCATGATTGCAGGGTATACTCATGTGCACATCCCTTGGTGTTCACGCACTGCTGTCACTATTCCTGTGGGGGTAGGGTTACATCATCCACAGTTACTGAACCTGACTATGTGCAGATACAGCCATTCTTAGCATCCTTAGGATCCCTGCTGCAGTGCACTGGTGTGTCATGCTGACACCCCCCACCTTCAGCCTTTTTGCAGATGCTTGACAAGTAATGCCTACACATGTGTCAGTTTGCAGTGTCCCATACACTGAACACCACATGTTACAGCCTAGTCTCAGCTGATAATGTAGACCACAGTAATACATTATGCCATAGTCTAACTCTGCAACAGTTGCCATTGTCTTACAGGTATGTACACTGGTGTTTCACTGTATATAGGTGTTGTTCCAAACATGTTCTTACTGTAGGCCATTGTTCTACTCCCTGTGGACACATTCCACAATGACAGGATGTTAGTTATCTTGCAGGTGTCTGACATACCCTTCCAATACCCCATCATAGTCACCACTGTGATGCCATGCCTTTAACAGTAACAATACCTGCACATGTACAGCATGCATTCTGGGTAGGTGTTTTAGATGTCTGCATGGAATATACCATAACCATTACATGCCCAGTGTATTAGCAAGCATCTACTTCAACCATTCTCACCAGCCACAGGCTACTGCCTTGGTGGTATATCGGAGGGACTTACATAAGAGGGTGAGTGATGCAAAGTCAGTGGCCATACCTGTGGCATTGCTAAAGGGTGGGTGCAGCATTACAGTACATCAACAGGACATGTCCACAATACTACCACATATGCACATCTGTTTATCATTACTATGCAGCAACAAACTATACCTATGACATGTTGGATATGCATGCTATACCTGTACAGATGCAGATGTAGATGTAACAGTGGTCTACTGATGTGCCCTGTGGCCTTATTTGCATGCTCCTTGGCCATTGTGTGGGCAGCACTGATCTCCACAAAGGTGTCCGGCAGTTGGTGGCTATGAGGATGGGCAGGTGCCACGAGGCAGGCTAGGAGCTCCTCCATACGTGTCAGGGGGTGATGGATGGCATGGCTTCCCCATTGCCAAGTGGTCACCCCAGACTGCAGCAGCATGCTGACAGGCATTGTGAAGCAGTTCAGAACAAGGATGCTGGACCTGCTCATAACAGCGGTTGTGCAGTCCGACATCATTGACCATATGGACTAGGTCGTTCCACAGGGTGGTCCACTCCTGCTGATCATGGGCAGTCTGGCCAAACAAGACAGGGTAGTGCTGTATTAAGTGGTTTACCACAGTGTTGTTCTCAGCAGCTGAGTAGGCCAGAAGCCTTCCATGTGACATCTTGCCTGAAAGACATAAAGATGGACACAGATGTGAGCAAGTCATGCAGCAAGGTTACCACAGTTCATAATACACATCACTGTTACCCCCCCACTATTATCTGCAACAACAAACTGTACACACAAGTCAATAGGTATCGCTACAGCTTACCTACCAGTGGGGCAGATATTGTATTGTACCATGTATGTAGCCATGTTCCCTGTGTGGACACTATCATTGCTGGCCTATTACAGACTGTTCACCTGCATGCCATTGTCAGGGCCACTATGGCTCCATATATGCTTGTGGTATGCTTGCTATGTGGATGCTGCACATCTGAAATTCTGTGTTATTGGGTATATCTATGCATGCTGTTGGACATGTTCCTGGATTGTGTAGACTATTACTACCCACATATGTTCTATAACAGTGACACAATAGCATGTATTTGTACTACTGACCAGCAGAACCACCTCTCCAAACTCATCTGCCCATGTTACCAGGCCACATCACATGTGTGACCCACCCTGGGGTGTCCTCATGTACAGGTCCAGCAATACCTTCAGGTGGAACCATCTCAGGGGATGTTGTCCTCCCCGGGGACACACACAGACATGATCTTGTCCCCCGAGGTCAGGTCCAGGGTCTGTTCCATAACGGGCTCCACAGACACATATGGGATGTGCTACATCACATTGAGGCACCCAGTACACATTCACAGAGTCCACATGCTCCTCCTGCTCAGCCTCCAGGCCAGGCACTTTCGGGACGTGGACTGGTGTTGTGAGTAGCAGTGGGTTGGAGGTTTGATCCCATTGTATCCATATTGGGGCCCATGGGGTTTCTACATCACAGACCACATACCATCCAGGGTGTTTACCCACCATATGTGTCACATACCACCCCTGTAGGCTGTCCTCTATATCCACCAACCCTGACCACCTCCACAACCATACCTGCCATATATCCCCATATTCCCATTCCATACGTCACAGACTTGGGCAACATGGTCCCAACAAGGACTTTAAATGTGACATACCCATCCATGTTGTACACACTGACAGCTGTAGATATCTGTGTGTATTGCTATGTGTGCTGTTCCCTTGCACATAGCATGCAGCACTGTGGTGGTAATATAGGGGACATGTATTTACATACATATATGTTTATGTGTGTGTTTGTGCACATGTGTATATGGGTATATATCTATATATGTGTAGATATATATGATGTATATATGTGTTTATATATATGTCTACACATGGGTATCTGTATATTTGTGGACATACATGTATATATATATATATATATATATATATATATATATATATATATATACATGTGTGCATATATATATATATATATATATATATATATATATATATATATATATATATATCTATATATATATATATATATTTATACACGCATGCATGTCTATAAGGGGTACATTCAGACATCAGGTCCACAATCTCACAACACCTTCCTGCACAGCTGCACTGTTCTGCTTTGCTACAACACAGACAGGTGCCACATACGGACACAGCCTGACATTAGGGGGATATATGTAGGGCCAGAATGCAGGTAACCCTATTACACACCTATGGCATTCTTGCATGCTACAATACAGGTTAACCTGAGCATCCTGCAACAGGTGGGCAGTGGAACCCATGTGTCCATCATTATGGCATTACTTCCACCTGTAATATACATGCTTCCCATTACACAACACACACTATGATGGCTTACATCTTATCAGTCAGTGCTGCTCTGCATACTTGATTGGTATGACCCACTACCCACAGGGACAGACTCTGTTGTCCTTACCAGTTGTTTAGCTAGTCATCATTACAACAACAATACCTGATGGCACACATAAATCATTCCACATCAACTATCCCATTATTATGGACCAAATACTACAGTTATTTACATGCATATCTACTTTACGTACCTGTTGTGGGAATGATGTCTCTTCTGGATATTTTGCCGGAAGTTTTTTTTATTTTTTGTTATGTTTGTTTTTGCCTTTCATGCACTCTCTCTCTCTCTCTATTTATATATATATATATATATATATATATATATATATATATATATATCGGTCTCTCTCCAGTAAATGGATTGAGCTGCTTTGAATAGATTGCAGCATGGCTTTTGCAGGTGATGCACATGATCAAGTGATGGCCTCTGCACAAATCAGTGTCCTCCACTTTCTACCTGCATGCAGCATGCTGTGTAGTACTTCCAATTACCACTGTCATAGCAGCCAACTACTATATATCCCTACATCATGTGGGTGTGGTCCCTTTATCTTTCCTGTATGGTGGACATCTTTCCTGTGTGTGGGCAGCAGTGTTACAGACAGCAGGTAGCAATATCTCTTACAGGAGAACCTGCACACTCAGGCCAGCTACATATTTGTAGGATGTTCCAGAACTACAGACAGAGTGTGAGTAGTGTTGTTGTTTGCATTGTGTTACAGGGTTTGTGTTTGCATACTAGTTTAACTTGGAATGCAGTCTGTCTGCACAGCTCTCAACTGTGGGCCAATCCACTTGATGACCAGAGGTGTGCCTATTATGTTTTGTCTGTCCACCACACAGGTATTGTGTCAGATATATCACTGGCAGTGTGTGTGTGTTGAGTGCTATCAATACATGGCCACATCCATTTTTGTTTCTAACTTCATATTCCTGACTAAGAGTATGTTGCAGACTATCCTGTAACACCAGTGACTTGCTTAGCGTATGACAACAGTATTTCACATTTGGGCCTGTGCTCCAGCCTCTATCCTCCACCTACATACCAGGCTTTGTACATATGACATGCTGTCAGGGGTTGTTCTGTAGTGTGCTGTGAGTATGTCATGCTGTCATTCCTGCCATCAGTCCACTGCTGTTGTGGGTCCCATACATATTGTGGGGTTGAATCCATATATGTGTGGGCTTCATCTACAGAATACATGTGTGCCCTTATGCACTCCAGAGGCCAGTGTATGTAACAGTGGTATATGGCCTTGTATTATTCAGTCTATGTGGGGGGGGGTGCACCATAACTACCCTAGGCTGTTACAACATGTGCGGGTGTCAGGGGTAAGCTATCTTAAGGTATCTGGATGTACATTACCATACATTTCACCTTGGGTAAATGCAAGCCTACTGCTTCCTGCCACACAGACTGTTCTGTTTGTCAGTGTGATTGTGATGGTGTCAGTTATGCCTTGTTTTGTAACAGATACATCCCATTGTATCAACTGAGGTCTTTACACCTAGGGATTATGTGCAGAGTGTAGATAGAGGCTGTTGGACTATACATCTGCATCACTTACTGTTGATTGATTGGTATCCTGTGGCACAATCTGTCTTTACTATTGTACTACTTGAAGGCCTCAGCCTGGACAGCAACATATGTAAACATTTCTAGACTGCTGTATTAATATAACTGTTTCACAGTTACATTACTCTGTTTATATGTATGTCAGAGTCTAAACAGTTATATGACATGGCATATACAACTGTAATAGTACACAAATAAAGCTTTCCCATGTATGCAAACCTGTGTGTGATGTTGTATCCTTTGACCTCTGTGGGTATATGTTGCAGGCAACCATTGTCATTTGTAAGGGTGGCTCATACAGTGTCCAGCTGGTAAGGAGGCAACTGTAGGCATGGTGGCTGTTCTGTATTGTGTGCACCTTCTACATATGTATCTTCCTATTCATATCTCTGTGTGTGTATGTGTAGTTACGTATAATATATATATATATATATATATATATATATATATATATATATATATGTATATATATATATATATATATATATATATATATATATACATACATATATATATATATACATACATATATATATATATATATATATATATATGTATATATGCATATATGTGTCTGTGTATATGTATCGTAGGAATGTTAATTGCTTCCACTTTGTACATTCTGTATGGTAGCCAGACTGTACTGCATGATATGCTACTAATACCAGCCTGACATCATACAGGTGGGATGGAGTACTATTAACATCTTATGCCCGTGTTGTGCCAGGCCTGGTTATGGGATCTGCAACAGTTGGTACTGTATTGCAGGGCAGACGTGTTTGGCTGTGGAAGGGGGAATATCTATACATACAAGACGTATGTTGTTTGGGCCCCCTCACCCCCATTAACAGTGCATGTGGACATATATGTGTTTAAGTTTTCTTTTACATCAATAGATGTATGTCTATATATACCTCTATAGATATATATTTATTCTTACACATATATATATATATATATATATATATATATATATATATATATATATATATATATATATATATATATATATATATATATATATATATATATATATATATATATATAGATGTAGACATATATTTATAGATGTATGCATATGTATGTATAAATATATATATATATATATATATATATATATATATATATATATATATATATATATATATATATATATATATATATATAGAGAGAGAGAGAGAGAGAGAGACATGTATAGATATGTTATATCTATTTAGATATTAATATATATACACACATGCATCTACATGTTTAAATACATTTCTTGTACTGTTGAATGACTGGGCTGGATGATATGTTTATGAAAACATCATGACTTTTTGTATCTGACATGGTGTAGTGGTACATCAATTTCATTATCGTGTGCATGGTCCTGGGTTTGATCCTTACAAAGGTTGTTTTATTTTGTTGCTGGGCAGAACAAGGGCCATTGGATACAGAGTGATTAAGGCACTTTTAAGCAGTTGTAAGCGGGTTTGTGTGGAGGTAAGCACTGCTAACTTCCGGTTACAGTTTCTTATACTGATTTAGCTTCTCAATTGCTTAACCTGTGTAGGCATTGCCTACCCCTGTGCAAACAGGTTTACACTCACTTACTGCTGCTTAAAAGTGCTTACTCAGGCTTACCACCACACTAATTTCTTTAAAAGAAAAGAAAAAAGGGTTGATAGGAAAGTGGTGAAAAAGGGGCACAAAGAGGGAAAGGCAGTAGGGAAAATAACTAGGGATGTGCAGGTGGATGTAGGGAAGGTCCATAGCTGCCCATTTCTTCTAAGCAAAAGCTGTGCATATACACTGAATTTGGAGGTAGATTTGGACACTCAAACCCCTGAGAGAGGGGTGAGGACAACAATAATATGTTGTGATGCCAATTAGACCAGATTACATGTGCCCAGTGGAAACATGTGCGAATTGGACAGCTGTTTATGGGGTGATATGTTTCTTTGGGAACAGATTGCCCTTTTTTTTTTCCAGGTGAGAGTGGGATATTGGGGGGGATAGTAGGTATATTTGGGGAGGCAGGTTGGATAGGTTAACAGACAAGACAAACATGATGCATACGGGGTGGTATATGACACGTGGTGGGTAAACACCTTGATGTGGAGGGGTCTTGGGAACTTTGAAGCTCATGATCCCCCTAGTGGAAACAGTGGGACTGAGGTCCCCAACCATGGGCAGTCACCACTGCACCTTCACAGCCCCAAATGTGGCTGTGCTGGGGGCTGAGTCAGAGAGCTAGGGTGACCTTCTAGTCATGACATGTAGCCCTCGAGCTGGCTTAGCAGATCTCGCACCACGACGTGGACTTGGTGACAGGTGACAGGTTCCTGTCCGCACTCACTCCCAGGGTGAGGGGTGAGCCCCATCCCCTAAGGTGGTTCTACTCAAAGGTGGTGCAGGACCAATGGGCGAGGAGGTCCCAGGTTGGGCCCCAGATGTGTTGGTGCCTGGTGCCATGGCCAGCTGAGTTGGTACAGATGGGTCTGCCAGGACCAGCCTTCCCAAACGTGCTATGGTGTTTATGGTTTATCAACATATGTGGGTTAGTAATGGTCAACACATTCCAGGATTAGGTGTAACAGCATGCATAGATATTCCCATTAACCCAGACACCAGATATGGAACAGTTGCATAGCAAATGGAACACATGCATATATGGGACCACAGTGGTAATAACAACAGCATGCTCGTACATTGATGGCACCATGCCACCAATGTTGGAGTATTTCAACATAGCACATGCATAGAAACAGATTTAAATAATTATCAAATAATAGGACAAATGTCCCAACATTACAGTGGAGTCATCACGTACCAGTTGAGGTGGGTATTTAGTGTATTATTTGAGATATAGTGGGGGGGGGAGTTGTCAATTTACAACTAGTATATTCCTGTAGTTCACATTACTTTCCTAGTCAGTGCTGTTATCTGTACCTAGAGTGACAGTTTTTTCTTATAGAGGTGTGCAGCAGATATGGGCCAATTTACTGAACATTCTGGACATATCTGTGCAGTTGTGGGGTGTGACTCTGTATGCAGGCTACTATCATTCCTAGGATTCGAACTATGGTGGTGTGTGCTAAAATTACAACAGTTCATATCTCAGTTGCATGTGCTATTTGAATTTTGTTGTTTGTCTTTTTACTGTTTTCTGTCTATGTCTCTCTCAGTTGTACTAAATGACCTCTGGGGATTACACTATCATATACATACATTCCTACACATTTTATTTATGTTGCACAGTGTGGGTAACAGTGCTTAATACAGCAGTACTATTAAGTAATTGCAAATCTACATTACCATATGATACCAGAGTAAACACATGCAGTCCAGCAGTTAGACCTTTGTTTTCAGGCTATTATGCTTTTATTTACATACAACCTATATGAGACTCTTCCTGCCATATTCTGTGGTGTATGCAGTACTTGCCTTAAACAATACAGGTTTTATACTGGCAATTAACTTACTAACACTTTTAGATTTATTTCTTATGACAGTACATGCAAGAGTATTACTAACCTGCCTCGCATCGCAACTTCTCCAAGCAACATCCATGAGCCTCCTGGTTCATGGCCCGCTCACTTGCCTGATGTGAAGGACATAAGAGGAATATTTAGCCATACCTATCCATAATATGCATGAATGGCAATTATTAAACAGGTAGTGGAGTGATACATACAGCTGGGACCTCCGCTGCCATCCTAGCCTCTTGGTTCCACTGATCCATGAGATCCCCCTTCCACCGCTTCAGATCGGCATAGTGATGCCTGACCTGCTCACCAATTCGGAATATGCCAGTGGCACTGGTGAGGTCACGGGTGAGACAGTCCCAGGCTTCTGCTTTATATTGGGAACTCTGGTACTGGCCCTGCAGAAGTTTCTGCTCATGGTCTTTGACAAGGATTCGTGCCATGACTCTGGACTCCTGGATGCCCCAGCGCTGCTCCCAAAAGCGCACTCTCTCTCCCAGTCCTGACATGGTGCCTGCAAGGGGAAGCTACAACCAGTTATGAGATGTATTCCCACCTGTTGGGTTTATGTAGAGCCAATTTCCCCCACTTTGCTGTGATTGGATGGTTTAGAAAAGGCTAACCTATGGGCAAACCTGCTTACCTAAGGTTGGCATTGTTTAAAGGGGTATACCACTGGGGAAATTGAGTTAGCTGGCCTACACATTGCTTACACCTACTAAGCTGGCCTGTGCAATGCTTAGCATTGCTTAATATTTACTTTGCATTATATTTACATTTTGGCATTGATTTATTATTCATTACATGTTATATATATATGTCTGGTATCCATGATTTATGTGTACATACACTGTATGAGGCCCTGGTGTTTAACAGGAGACTTCAACATTCTATTACACTTACACCTCACATCTGGGCTGACTTCTGTACTCCAGTTCACATATTTTTTTATGTAGTAGGTTATAGAACATATGACTGTATACTGATTCCTTTCACATGTTCAGTTTGATTTTATAATAGTGAGGATTTGTTTGGTGATACCTCAGTCTTATGTACTGCTGTCATGGCTTTGTGGTTAACGACTGTGACTTTAATATATAGGCTCCTCAAGACCTGCAGGACTGTTCATTTTGTTTCTGGGCAGGGCAGCGGCTACTGGATACTGAGTGATTAAGGCACTTTTAAGCACTTGTAAGTGGGTTTGTGTGGGTTTGTGCAAGGGTAAGCACTGCCAACCTTCAGTTAAATATGCTTACAGAGAGTTAGCTTCCATATTGCTTAACCTGTGTGCGCATTGCTTACCCCTGTGCAGATGGGCTTAAACCCGCTTACTGGTGCTTACATATGCTTACTCCCACTTACTACTGCTTAATACTGCTTACACTTGCTTACTAGTGCTTACTCCCACTTACCACTGCAGTAATTTAGACAGTAATGTCTAATGGTTCTTTGGAAGGTGGGGGATTTGGAAGCTGTATGGAGTTATCATTCATTACACATTTTTACCTTCCATCTGTATCCCTGATTTCTGTGTACATATACTGTATGGGGCACGTGATTATCTGTGGACTTTGCAACATCATGACGCTGACATCGCACATCTGCATTTAATGCAGCACTCCCTCAGAACCGTGAGGAAGTCAAATTATCTGATGAAAGCGCTCAACAACTGTGGATTTTAACTACATTTGTGGATATTATTTTTATATTAAAACCATCTGTGGACCCACAACACTGTGCTTTATTTCTTGACATAGCTAGGTAGTCTGTTTCAGAGTATGGGAAGTCTCTGGGACAGGAATCTATCCCTCCAGCATATTCTGTTTATTGTGGTGACAAGGTTTAGGTCCCTAGAGCATGTAGCTTGGAGCGATTGGCATTTCTTTAAGTGGAGCATGTCCAACAGTGCTGGGTTTGACATAGCTTTTGTATGTTAGGCAGAGATCGCCTCTGAGTAGGCAATATGCGACGGAGTAAAGCTGGATTTTTTTTTAGACAGTCTGCGTAAGGCATCTGTTTGAGGCCAGTAATCCTCTTTGTGAGGTATTTTTGTGGCCTTTCCAGTTGTTGTAGATGTCTTGTGAGGTACATACCAAAAGGGGCATTGTACTCTATAGCGGGTCTAATGAGTGATGAGTATGACCTCTTTTTTTCTGGATGAGAAACCTTTAGTGATGAGGTGTGCCACGTAGAAGGATTTCCTGACCACTGTAGAGATGTGATTATCAAAGGAGAGACTACTGTCCACCTGTGTCCCAAGGTCTCTTATCACACTTTCGGTGTTAAGTAGACTACCGCCTATGTGGTAGTTCATGGGTACAGAGTTTTTACCAAAGGGGATGACAATGCACCATTTGGCATTGAGCTTGAGACCATGTCCTTGACACCAGGCATCTGTCTCAGTGAGGCTCTTTTATAGGATGTCCACATCATTAGGAGTTTCGATTATGGCTCCTAGTTTGCTTTCCTTTGCGAATTTAGTTAGCCAAAAACCTTCTGTGTTAGCATGTACTTCAGAGAAGTAGATACCAAACAGGAGAGGACCCAGGACTGAACCCTGTGGTACTCCACTTGTCACTGGTCTGAAGTCTGATTTGGAGTCTGCTACTTTCACGGTGTGGGTTCTGTCAGTAAGCCAATTGGCAATCCATCTTGTGAATTAGGGATCTATACCTAGTTTAGTGAGTTTATCTATAATTTCAGAGTGGGGAATGGTGTTGAATGCCTTGGCGAGATCTAGATAGGCTGTGTGAATCACTTTACCATCATCTATGGCTTTGGTGACTACTTCAAAGAAGTTTATCAGGTTTAGGAGACATGATCTGCCTTTTACAAACCCAAACAGTGTCGGGGCCAGAGTTTGGAGATCTCCAATGTCTTTGTTTATGAGTTCCATGATGATACGTTCCATGGCCTTGCAGACGAGGCTCATTAGGCTAATGGGGTGGCAGTTCCCGGGGTCTGTTGTGGCCCCCCCTTTGTGGAGTGGGATAACTATCATGGTGCACCATTCAATGGACATAAAGCCTGAGGTAAGGCTATGATTGAACATGGTACTTAGGTGGGGTGCCGGTTCATTCTGTAGTTCATATAGAAGGCAGCCTGGGATGTTGTCAGGTCCCATGGATGCTGTGTTCTTGGCTTTGGAGAGTGAGGTTTTTACCTGTGCAGCTGTGATTACAGGAAATTTGCATTCTTCTGATATAAAGATGGGCCCTTTAGGAGGTGAGAGGGGAGTAAAGTTAGCACTGAACCTATCTGCCAGGATGTTGGCAATATCAGTTGGTTCTGTATATTTAGTGTCATTCTGCTGTAACTCAGAGCCGATCTGAGTGTTGCCATTGAGATTTTTGACATAGCTATAGAATGCTTTATGGTTGTCTTTAGAAAAAGGTGGCAATTTTGTTTTCATAACTAGCTTTGGAGGATTTTATGAGGGATCTCAGCTTCTTACTGAGGCTGACCAGGGAGTTCCTCCAATCGTGGGATTTTACTCTTTTTTGCAACAGCTTCTTTTTTCTGTTGTAGAATTTGTTTATGGCAGAAGACCACGAGATTGGCTTCCTTTTTTTGGAGGATAGCATCTTGGTTCTGTTAGGGATAGCACGATGCATGCACTCATGTAAGTGCTTATAAAGTGCATTTGTGTAGGATTCAGCAGTCATACCTCTATTGTCCATCTGCATGGGTGTCGTGAAGTTTGCCACTTCTTTCTTAAGAAGCGTGAAGTTGGCTTTGGAGAAATTTTTTACAGTTGTTTTCTTAATGGGGTGTGGGAGCGGGATGTGGATGTCTAGGGTGATTAGCTTGTGGTTGGATCTGACCAAAGAGGAGCTGACCTCTGGTGTGGAACACTGGTCACCCATGTTGGTGATGACCAGGTCAAGGATATTGCTGCCCCTGGTGGAGGTGTAGATAAGCTGATCCAAGGCGTTGGAATTGATGATTTCCAGAAAATGTTGAGCAAAAGAGTTGGTACATGAGTAGTTTTCCATGCTGTAACCTTTGTAAAAACTTGGTCTGTAAAACCAATGCCAATTCTGTCTCTTATCTGCTCATATTTTTCTCACCAAACTTACCATATTTTGCTAGTACAAATGTCTCACAAAAATGCTTCTAGAAATGTTTAGAGATTTGTCCCATTTTTGAACACAATTCAAAATATGACTTTTCATATACTACATTTCTTTAATGTACAAAATGTTGATCTCAACTTTGCTGACACAACCTCAGTTGCTAAAGATCTCTCATCAGCAAATGTGAAAGTAACAAAAATAGATTTGACTCTCTGCCTATAATATAAAGACAGGAGTTTATCATAACCTTGTGGTCTTCCTTGTCCAACTTTGCTGCAGTTCTGTGGCATGCAAACCCTTACTTCCATATTGGTTATGCTGATGGTCGTGTGAGGTCAAATGGCTTTTGTGAACAAAGTCTCATTATTTTTACTGATGTTTGTCACTCTACCTTTTGTTTTGCTGGACTCCACCTTGTCTGAGTCAATAGCTTTTTGTGGCACTACTGCATGGTAAAGTCATTGGTAGGGCTTATTGTGGCCCTATGACACAGTTTCTCACTAGTTTAAAGTTGTTGGTTTCCTTGTAGTGTTGGTGGCATTCCTGCTTTAATTTGTTTCAATTCCTGACACAGTGTCATGTTCTGTGCTGTATTTCAAGACATCAGACACATGGAAGACTAGAACTAATGTGTATATGTTTATTGTGTTTATTTTTCATACCAATAACACCATCTTATATAGTACAGAAACATGTCGGCCTTCTCAGGTTCACAGCAGCTCACAATGATTATTAGCTTTGGTACTGCCCCCAACACATTTCAAGAAAAATTTCCTTAGGTTTTTAAAGGCATAACAGCCATTTACTGATGACTATGGTCACCATGATGATCTGATATCACCACAGTATGAATATGCCTTTCAGTTAAATCACTAGTGGAAAAAAATCCCCCTTTTGAATTAATAGAATGGACAGCTAGAGTGTCATTGTGATGAACCCACTCAGACTATTTTTTAATATTTTCGGCTCCCACTCCAACAGTAACCATTGATCATACTCTGTTGACCAATAACTGGCCCATTAATTCTTCAAAAAGGGGACAGCTCCCCACTCCATTCATTTCCTTGGAGGTGAGAGTCGTTGATTGATTTTTATTTGTGCTACTAACTCCCAAAAACCTGCATAAGCATTGCAGCCTTCAGAATTATTGCCATCAGAATGTGAATGCTTGCAATTGTATATGGCTCCCACAACCCTGCACAAGCATTGTAACCTTCAGAATTATTGCCATCAGAATGTGCATGCTGACAACTGTATTTGCCATCTGTCTGCTTCTGATACTGTGAGCATTGCCAGACCTGTAGCTGCAGGTGGTACATCTACACTCCTGCAGATGTCACCAGGATGGGTAAGGTGGCATCAGTGACTCCTTCCTATCCTTCTCACCTGGGCCCTTCATTTCAAGTGCTTTTAGTCAAACACTGGTTTCTGCATCATACTGAAGGATTGATCCATCTAAGTCACAGGGCAAGAAAAGTGACAATCTCCTCAGATTATTTACTATAGTTGGTAACATCTATTAAGACAAAACAAATGCTTTTACCACTTTAAACATCTACCCACCACAATCATAAATACTCTGTTCACAAAAGGGCCTGTAAATTCCATATACAGTTTGCCCAACAGCCACCTTAAAATTCACTTGGGTAAAATGGTGATTACGTTGGCATCTTTAATTCTGTCTGGTATGGTACATTCTACATGAACTCAGTCTCGTCCTCTGCTTTTGACTACCATACAAACTTGTGCTAAAAAAAATTATTTTACAATAGTAAGTATCCAAAAATGCAATTCTTCCAATACTACTTTTGTCAGTTTACAAAGAATAATGAATATATTCCCTAACATATACAACTGTGTGCTAATGAAAGTGTATAGCCTCTCTTATAATTCACTTTTAATCTCAGAACTTTATAAAGTCAACCTTCCACAACAAACTCTCATGCTTATGACAATTCTCTTTCAGTTCTAGTCATACATGGTGTCATTTCATCTTTTACTAGAAATCCTTAAAAATAATCTCCCAAAAAATGAATATGTTCTGTTATATGTTCCACTACTTTATTAGTAATTTACAGTAGTGGTGTTTTTCAGAGCTCATCAACATTACTACATCTAAAGGACCCTCTATTTTCAGTCTAATAAATATATTTTTAAAATGTTGTTGCCCATCTCTGCCTAAATAAATCCTGCTTCCATGACTGGCAACTATTTATGCTCAACAAACTGGATTTTCTAAATTAGAAGTACTAATGAAATGCCTTTATTCCAAAAAAATTATGTTGGAATCTGAGTATTTCTCCACAGGTGAAGAATGTGTTTTAGAAGCATAAGTTATTACTTTTCTTTCTTCTGTTGAAAATGTTATATGTTGACACACAGCACCTGTTAAGTGCTGTATCATTTTGGCTCATCAAGTTATATCTGGATGAGGTTACAAATGGACAAAGTCAACTGACTCTGACTTTGGATGAAAAACAGAAAAGCATTTTTTTTGCAGATGGTAAAGTCATCTACATCCTCATGTGGAGGAGAAGCCCCCAACCCTAAAATTATATCAAATCCATGTAAACAGAAATTCAAAGACGAGAGATATCTTCCAAAAGAAAGAAATCACTGCTGGTACCTAATTAGGTTCATAGGTTCATAGGTTCATAGGTTCATACTAGGCTATCTGCCTGAGGGCATTTATAAGCCTAGCCCATAGTTTTGTGGCTTACGCCACCCCTTTAGTTTGGAGAAACTATGCCCATTATTTTGCTGTGCCTCTGTCGAGCAGTGACACTGAGGTAACCCCTGGGGTGTATCTGCGATCTCCCATCCATTGGTCAAGATTCCTCTTGAACAAGGCCAGCGAGGTGCTCTGCCTCACATAAACCGGGATTTTGTTCCACAGCATAGGGAGTCTTTGGGTGATGAATCTATCCCTCCAGCACGTCCTATTAATAACCGTGACGAGGTTTAAGTCTCCCGCCCTTGTGGCTCTGAGGGATCTAGATTTTTTGAGATGAAGCATGTTCATCAAATCTGGGTTTGACATGGCCTTGTATGTCAGGCATAGGTCACCTCTGAGCAAGCGGTAAGCAACTGAATATAACTGGAGTTCTTTCAGTCGGGCAGCATAAGACAGATTTTTGAGACCCTTTATCCTTTTGGTGAGGAACTTTTGTGGCCTCTCCAGCTGCTGCAAGTGTCGGGTCAGATACATTCCGAATGGGGCATTGTACTCGATCATTGGTCTGATGAGTGATGAGTATAGGGAGACTATGACTTCCCTTGATCTAGATGTGAATCCCTTCATGATAAGGTGGGCAATGTAGAAGGTCTTCCTAACTAATTTAGCAATATGAGTGTCGAATGAAAGGCTACTGTCAACCTGGGTTCCCAGGTCCCTAATAACTTCTTCTGTGTTCATGGGATTGCCACCTATATGGTAGCTAGGGGTAACCTTATTTTTCCCGAAGGGTATGACTATGCATTTCTTGGCATTTAACTTTAGGCCATGGCTCTGGCACCAGTTATCCGTTTCTGTGAGACCCTTCTGAAGGATATCTGTGTTGGATGTGTTTTCAACTACGGCGCCCAGTTTGCAGTCATCTGCAAACTTTGTCAGCCATAACCCTCCTGTGTTTGCTTGTACTTCAGAAAAGTAGATGCCAAACATGAGTGGGCCCAGGACTGAGCCCTGTGGGACACCACTTGTGACAGGCTTTGAGTCTGACATGTCGCCAGCAACTCTGACCCTGTGGGTTCTGTCACTCTGCCAGTTTGCAACCCATCTTGTAATGTATGGGTTTACATTTAAGTTGATGAGTTTTTCAATGATACCCGAGTGAGGTATTGTATCAAAAGCCTTCGCCAGGTCTAGGTAGGCTGTATGGACTGCCTTTCCCTCGTCAATGGCCTTGGTGACTGTTTCGAAAAAGTCAACCAAGTTTAAAAGGCATGATCTGCCTTTGACAAAGCCAAACTGGGTTGGATCCAAAGTCTGCAAGTTCCCTATGTCTTTATTTATGAGATCCATTATGATCCTCTCCATGGCTTTGCAGATAAGGCTTGTCAAGCTAATGGGACGGTAATTTCCAGGGTCGGTGGAGGCACCGCCTTTGTGGAGTGGGACCACAGTCGCTGTGCGCCACTCCTTGGGTACGTATCCGGAGGTGAGACTAAGATTAAACAGCTGTCCTAACTGTGGGTTTAATTCCTCGTTGAGTTCATGGAGCACACAGCCGGGGACACCATCAGGTCCCATGGATGCTGTGTTCTTTGCCTTGGAGAGAGCAGTTCTCACCTGGGCGTTAGAGATGTTTGGGGGCTACAATCATTTGGTATAGATATCTCTCCTTTAGGGGAGGGGAGAAGTTTGCACTGAACCTGTCAGCCAGTATGTTGGCAATGTCTGTAGGATCAGTAATCTTCACATCATTTTGAACTAATTCTGAGCATATCTGGGAGTTTCCTCCTAGGTTTCTGACATAGCTAAAGAATGCCTTATGGTTGTCTTTAGAGTCCTTAGCTATTTTTTTCTCAAAATTAGCTTTGGATGATTTTATGAGAGCTCTTAGCTTTTTACTTATAGTGATCAGCGGTGTCCTACCTTTTAAGGATTTTGCTCTATCTTGTAGTAGCTTTCTCCTTTTGTTGTAGAGTTTGTTTATGGCTGGGGTCCACCAGACTGGACGCTTGCCTTTGGTACAAAGAGTCTTTGCTTTGCTTGGGATTGCCTGATCCATGCAGCCCTGCAGGAGCTGGTAGAAGGCATTTGTAAGTGATTCAGCGGTTTGAGTAATGTTAACCGCCGGCTCAGGGGCCTTAAAGGAGACCACACTAGTCTTTAGAAGTGTGAAGTCGGCTTTCGAGAAGTTCTTTACTGTGGTCTTTTTCATTTCGGGTGGGGGCGGGATGAGGACCTCCAGCGAGATTAGTTTGTGATCAGATCTCACCAGTGAGGGGTATACTTCCAGTGTTGAACATTGTGCTCCCATGTTCATGATGATGAGATCAAGTATGTTTTCTCCTCTTGTGGGGATGGTGACTAGTTGTTCCATGGCATTTGAGTTTATGAATTCCAGGAACTTTTGGGCTAGAGTGTTTGGGCTTGAGTAGTGTTCCCAGTCTATATTAGGGTAGTTGAAGTCACCTAGTATGATGGTGTTTGGAGATACATTTATCCCCTCCAGTGTTTTCAGGAAGGCCATATGAGGTTCCTGAGTTTGCGAGGGTGGCCTGTAACATGCTACAAATTGCAGAGCAATCTTGCCTATGGTTAATTGCACCTGGATGGTTTCCGATGCATCGTGCGATGCCACCAATCTTGAGGTGTGGGTGTCCTTGATGAATATGGATACCCCTCCTCCTTTTTTGGTATTGTCCGGGTTTTGGGGCCGGAACGCATGATATGAGGTAAAACCTGATAGTGCTGGGGTGCTCTCAGGAGCCTTGAACCAGGTTTCTGTCACAGCACAGACATCGATGTTCTCCATACTGAGAAGGGCCTCGAGTGCGTGCATCTTGAGGTTGAGACTTCTGGCATTGAGCAGCATTACCCTTAGTTTATTTTCTTTGTTTTGTTCTAGGGTGGTAGGTTTAGAATTTGAGCCTTGCCAAAAAAAGGCACTATGGGGGTGGCAAGAGCCTTTGCCAAAATAAGTGCAAGCCGTCCCTTGCGAAGCAGCGTGGCTTGTCCAGCATGTCATCCCAGGCAGACAGACATTGGATCCCCTTTGAATGACACCAGAGTTTAAGCCAATTGTTAAAGCTGATCATCTTATCTCTGTATTGTGGCATCATTCTTGGTGAAGGTAGGATACTGCTCAAGATCAGGGTCATACCTGCTTGGGCTACATATTCAGAGAGCTCCTCTATGTCTCTTTTCATGTAGTCCAAGGAGGTACGTCTCAGGTCGTTAACACCAGCGTGGACAATGATTGAGTCGTACTTGTACCTGCTGTTGAGAGACCTGAGTGCATGCGTTATGTGGCGGATTCTAGCACCCGACAGGCAGCTTACTGTGACCTTCTCCTTACTCAGTCTGGTGAGCGGGACGTCAGTGTGTCTGACTATGGAGTCACCAATGACTAGTGTGTCTGGCATTGTGTTTGGCCTTAAGGGCTGTGACTGTTTGACACTCTGACTGTGTGGTCTATGTGTTGCAGGTGTTGTGTTCTGAGGTGGTAGTTGTTTGGGTGTCTGCTTTGGTGGCCTCTGCTGTTTTGGTAGATTTTTGATCAGAGCCTCCGAGTATGTCTTTGTGTGTTTATGTGTATGATTTGAGGTTGTGATGGTATTATGTGAGACTGGGTCTATAGTGTGTGTGGTTACCTTCTCCTCCTGTCTGGTCATGCCAGTCCTATGTTGAGAGAGCTCAGCCTCCAGTTTGGCCGTATAGTTGCATCTCTCGCATGTATTTGTGTTTTGTGGGAGGAGAAACCTTACCTATAGTGATCTCCTTTGGAGAACAGCAATCATGGAGTTGAGGTTCACACGACAAGGTATAGAGAACCAGTTTGTTATAATGCATAAATATTCTCATTTCATTAATTCTGAACATTCTATTCCTGGTGTTTTCCCTGACCTGGAAGGTCTTCTATTAACAACCTTCTGGATTAAGAATAAGCTTTCCAAAATATTTCACTAAGTCAAAATCTGCCTGTAACTCTTTTCTTTTAGGCAGGTGTTTGAGTGGGGAAAATCTATCATGAATCAATTTTTACTTTTTCAGTTGAACAGGAGTTTTTCTATTCCACAAGCACACACACACACACACACACACACACACACACACACACACACACACACACACACACACACGCACACACGCACACACACACACACACACACACACACACGCAGGCACGTGCACACACGCATCCGCGCACACACACACACACACACACACACACACACACACACACACACACACACACACACACACACACAGTCATCCAAGCATACCTCTCAACCTCTTAGAGCAAGTACTTTGGACAAATTCAAAAATAACGAGGGGCAAAATGCTCAAAATCAGGGACAAATTTTAAATATTGTCTTTATAAAAGTAATTGCTAGAATAACAGGTTTCACATTAGCATGCATTTCTGAAGGATATAAAGTCTGAAACTCAAATGTCTGTCATTGTTTAGTAACTTCAGTCCTTGATGATTTGCCAAAAAAAAAACACTTATTGTATAAGGGACATAGGAAAAATATAAGACAAACATTTGGACATTCTGTGAATTTCTAGACAGCTGAGAGGTATGCACTCTTGAAATGCCTGTAATGCATTCTGCAACTTAAGTCATCTCCGTCTTTACTAGTAAATCATTTACATACCTAATTACATTCAGATATTTAAATTAATTTTAATGGAAGGTAAGAAATCACTACAAATATTAATCTGTTAAACACAGACTAGCTGATGTGCTGTGTATTTTTACAGTGACTCATCATAATGTAATATCTGTTGATTAGCAGACTCTAAACCAGTTTTCAAAATGACAATTAATTGCTCCACTGTTGGTTACTGAAATAATAGGTGCAGCTCATTCTCTGCTATTATTTTCTTTTTCTGTTCATTCTTACTCGTTATTAGCTCTCGCTTTCATTAAAATAGTAGGTGTTGACTATTATACAACTTTGACAAAACATTCAGATTACCATAAATAATGTAACTTCCAAAATATGTAAGTAAAATAACAGAATAACAGTAAACTTGACTCAGTGCTAAGAATTTTAAAAAATTCTGCCCCATCAGATTTTGCCTTCAGGGGGAGTTTTAGGCCTCCCTTCTGAGTGTTAACTTCTATAGAACTTTGTCAAGATATTCTGATAATATGGATTTTATTATTACAATAATAAAAGCATTACATTTCTGCTTAATTTTTTCGGCTTTATGTAATATATTAACAGGTACATCATGCTTTCTGAGCTGCTACAAATCTCTGTCATTTACATGTTTAGTATTATTTTAAATGATATTGGAAATTCTAAATTTGAATAAAATAACAGATTTCTGACAGGCTTCACTGCAAATACCTCTAATGAATCTCGTTTACATTCATTCAACTTCAAATAAAATTTACAATTCATTGCATGCATTTTCAAATCTGCAGCATTTTGCATTACAGCTTTACTGATAGTCTAGGTTTGACATTTATTTTCTAAGTCACCTATTCAGGCAAGTGTTCAGGTGGTAGTAAATCGGGCAGGGCAGAGCAGGCCCCCCCCTAACCATAGCAACAGTCTCAAACTCATCCTGTCAAACTCCAGATGTCTTTAGGCATGCAGAGATATATAACTTGTCCAGTGAGCGCTGGAATGGCTCCTAGTTGTGGTTAGGGGGTTTATGCCTGTTACATATCAAGAGACAAACAATGGGGGGTGGGCATCCTCTCAAGGTGCCCAAATCACAGCAGCTAAGTTCTGTAAATATACATGTTCAGTGGTTACACTCAGATACTCGCACATTGCTCAGGTCCTCACTTTGTTATGGAAAACTAATCTGCAAAGGAACCTCATCTCTTCTATGATTTCCTACTTTTACTCACTACCCAATGCATATGACCATAGGTGATCATGGGGTAATAGACTCTCTGTAAAAACTGAGGCCTTTGTACCATGACTCACTTCTTGCTTCACCATCATAGTCCAGTACAGTTCGTGCAGCATTGCTAACTCTGCACTTGTCTAGTAGTCAAGATCTCCCCTCCCCTATACCTTCACTTGTGAACAAGACCCCAGGATTCATGAACTCCTCCACTTCATGTTGCTGCTTCTGCTAACATCAAAAGAACACTCTATTTCTAGAAGAGAAACATTACCGCTAATTTAGGGGTACTGATTTTTGTCTCATCTGCTTCATACTCGGAAGAGAATAATGCCAGCACATGTTGGATATCAATCACTTGAGACTAAGAAGATGGCATAATTTGTAAGCAATGACATTTCAATCCTTACATTCTTAAAGTAGGTGCTCACAAAGCCTTCACTGCACCATAATATCGTACCCATGACTGACGAAACACAAACAAGATGTAGTGTCTGATACAGCAGTAGCAAAGGAGTGAAGACAACCATTTTAGAGTCAGAGTCATTGGAGAGTGTGGATTAAGTTGGCTCACCAGTGGTACTGGCTTTTAGGATTTGTTTGCATATTCTAGTCTGAAATAGGCACTGTGGTAGTATCTGACATGTACATATAATATGACTGCCACTGCACTGTTACTCCTGATATAATAATCTGCTGTTATACAGTTTATTGCTGTAGACCTCAATGCCCTAATCTATGCATCAGTGGAACCATATATGTGCTTAATTTTGAAGAAACCAACTAGCTGAATTTTTTTTATCAAACTATGCAAATATCATAATACCATGAGGCAAAATTGGAGGAGCATCTTATTCACAAAACCACATAACAGATATATAGCATAGAGGATTATAATCGGGTCTCAGATCGACACCATGTATTCTTGGCATCCACGTGTAGAACACATAATGGAGGGTTATGATCAGATCTGATCTTCATGTGTTTCATGTACTACTAATTACAGAAAAGAAAAAAAAAACAGTGTTTTTTGGATTTCCAAACCATAAAGCACTTAGCAAGCTCTGTCAAAGGGACAGCATAACACATTTTAATTAATGGAAGAAAGTCAGGGACAGATGGCTGTACACACAGCAGGCAGAAAGAAAGCTGTTTTTAATCCTGTCATCTGCTGACCAGTACTGACAAGTTTTACTTTCTAGTGCATTATCAGATCTTAACAGCTTAAGCAGGGGTGCTTAACAATTGTTAATTTAATTGTTAGGAATGGATCTCAGGTCACAGAAGAGCTTAAGTGGTTTGTCTTTTCCACAATATCAGAACATAATCAACAAGCTCCTTGTATTACAATGCTAAGACAGGAAAGAGTTAATACAAACAAGTTAGTAGTCATTATTAGTTATTACTGTATGCAAAATGATAAAATTCCTAGACAGTGTTGTATTGGAGCTTGGCATGCATTTATTCAAGTACAAATGTAAGAGAGTTACATGGTTTTGTTTGTTTGTTTGTGTCTTTCGGCTTTTCCCAGTTAGGGGTCGCCACAGCGGAACTCCGGTCCGCTAATGATTGGCAGTAGCGTTTTACGTGCTGGCTTGCCGGGCCTAACGCACAACCTTCAGTGAAGGAACACCCATTCACGCATGTCGCCACACAGAAGACGCTCTAACTGAGAATCGAACGGGCAATGTCTAACTGTGAGGCGACAATGCTACCGCAGCACCACCACCGCAGTATAAGAGAGTTACATGGTGCATTTTACAAATAAATTACATTTGGGTAGTAGAAAGCGTACTATTTTTATCAAGAATGTTCTAGATTCTGTTAATTTGTATGGGTCTTAACATTTAAGTTCAGAAAGTGAAAAACTTAAATACTTTTTTTTCACCATTGTTAATTCAATAAATGAGCTGGCCAACATGGATCCTTGAAACTATGACATGGTCCATAAGGGCAAAGGTAAATGCAACACAGTTTGGACAGTTTAGAGTAGTTAACAAACCTGCAAGTTTTTATGAAGAAAGAAGAGTAGCCAGACAAAAAATGACATGGGGAGAACATTAAAATACAAAAGTACACACACATTGTGAGCATACAAGCACTGCCCAGTTGTCAGCTATCAGAAATGAACCTAAGAATGTGGTGGATAACTTGTATTACCACATTCTTTTGTTAAAATATAAGCAATCCACTTGGTTTACTATCCTGCAAACATGATATCATCACTTAATATTTGCTGCATACATTTATGGTTGAGCAGAATTATCTTAGTACTATACAAACTTACTTTTTATTGATCTACAGATGACATTGTCAGTCGCTGTACTGGGACATGAATAAGTAACTGCATGCTCTGGTACAAATCCTAGTGATCCTACAGAAGATTGTAACCTCTCCAAAACTTAAAGAAGACACTTTCATCGCAAAAACTACTTAAAAAGTTTTTGTTCTTATGCCCTATTTGTGCAAAGTTGTCACATCAGAATATTTCTACAGGCTACTTGCAAGTGCTTGAACATGCAGTGGAAGTATTCGTGAAATACGAGACGGTATCGAAATAAAGACATTCAGAAAAATGTGCACCTTGGTGACAAAAAAAAACTTTGTCAAATTACAAGAACTTAGCACTTCAGCAAATTGTCTTCAAGAGTTCCAGTAATTAAAAAATAATAATTTCATTAAATTCTCCAAGTTAAATCCATTGAGCAATGAAAGAAAGCATATTAGACTCCATTTCAAGACTTGGGAACTTAAAGACACATCACACAATTTATACTAACCTAATTATGTGTGTGTGTGTGTGTGTGTGTGTGTGTGTGTGTGTGTGTGTGTGTGTGTGTGTGTGTGTGTGTGTGTGTGTGTGTGTATATGTGTGTATGTTGGACATCATAGACCTATTTGGTTCTATCCCACATGATATTGGGTTACTTTGGTTAGAAGAAAGTATGGTACAAGACAAGGGATTTACAACCAATGAATTCAGAACTTGCCTCCTCTTGATGGAAGTTGTTCTAAAAAATAATTTCATGTACTTCCAGGGAGAATTTTTTCGACAAGAAAAGGGAGTGGCAATGGGAGCCAAATGTTCTCCCACTTACGCCAACATTATTCTCTCATGGTGGGAAAACTTGTTTATAAACCAAAGTGAATTTGTTAACAGCTGGGTTCTTTACAAACGTTTTTTGGATGACATTGTTATCTTTTGGACCGACACACTGGAAAGATTTTATGAATTTCTGGATTATATCAAAGGCACAACAAGTTTTTTGGATTTTACAGCTATACATTGGACATCGTAGACCTATTTGGTTCTATCCCACATGATATTGGGTTACTTTGGTTAGAAGAAAGTATGGTACAAGACAAGGGATTTACAACCAATGAATTCAGAACTTGCCTCCTCTTGATGGAAGTTGTTCTAAAAAACAATTTCATGTACTTCCAGGGAGAATTTTTTCGACAAGAAAAGGGAGTGGCAATGGGAGCCAAATGTTCTCCCACTTACGCCAACATTATTCTCTCATGGTGGGAAAACTTGTTTATAAACCAAAGTGAATTTGTTAACAGCTGGGTTCTTTACAAACGTTTTTTGGATGACATTGTTATCTTTTGGACCGACACACTGGAAAGATTTTATGAATTTCTGGATTATATCAAAGGCACAACAAGTTTTTTGGATTTTACAGCTAAGGTGGATTTTGATGAATGTATTTACTTGGATGTTTCACTTAGTAAAAATAATGACCATTTTACTTCCAAGATACACAGGAAACCTACATTCTCAAACTCTTATCTCCACTTTTCAAGTGGGCACCCCTTTAGTCAAAAAAGAAACATCCTCAAGGGACAACTTATAAGGTCTAGCAGGATGACTTCCGAAGACTCCGATTTTTTCGATGATTGCCAATTTATAATTGATATGTTTCAAAAAAGGGGGTATCCTTCTTATTTAACGGATGAAATTTACAAAGTAGTCGTAGAGGGTAGAAAAGGGAGATTTGCCCCTATACTTGGACAGGATGACTCAGACAATACCATAAAATTGAATGACCCTGACCATTTTAATAGTTTTTCAAATGCATATATTATGGACTATACTGGTGATGCAGTGGTACTTAAAAATACCCTTAGTAAAGAATGGGACAAGTTTAGGGATTTTACAGAACTTGAGCATATAAAGAATCAGCCAATAAAATTTATATATCGAAGGGACATGAATTTAAAAAATATTTTTGAGTTCGGAGGAGCTCCCATTACAAATAATGAATCACATAAAATAGGTACTTATAAATGTGGTTCTTGCTCCCAATGTCAATACATTCAAAACAATATCAGCATTTTTATTCCTAGTAGAAAAAGAACCATCTCTTCTACTAAGTTTGCAAACTGCCATACTGCAGGGGTAGTATATATCGCCACATGCCACTCCTGTTTTTCTTTTTACGTGGGAAAAACAGAAAGGAAATTAAAATCCAGAATATACGAACATACTTATGAAATCAAAAGAAATAATTTAAATAACGCACTGTTTCGTCATACCCAGGTTTGTAAGGATTCTGTTTTTTATTTCTTTGTATTGGAGGTTGTACCAAGGGAGGTTAGGGGTGGCATGTGGGAGACTAAACTTGAATATAGGGAACTTTTTTGGCAGATCACACTGGACGCCACTAAAGAACCAGGTTTAAATGAAATGCTTTCAATAAAACCAGTATTAAAGTTAAGGGCTGCCAAGTTGTAAATTTCTCTATGTCCACTAGATGGTAGTAGAACTACACACAACCCCAATAGAACACATATAGTCTATTTGTGTTGAATATCCCAAGAAAATCAGCCTTTTAACAGTATTAAGCCCTATTACATGTTTTATATTTTTAACCAATTTATTCCCTACATGTTTTTTATTCAAAGAAATGAATTTTAACACAACGCACATACAGTAATCATTTTTTATTTTAACATATTCAATTTTAAATAACTATTTTGGAATTAAATTTGATTTTAACTATTTGAATTAATTAGTATTAATTATTTAAATTCCTTAATTGATTGATGTATAAAAGGTGTGTGTTTTTTTCTATGTGTTGTACCAGGAATTGTGTTTTTTCTGAGGAAGAAATTCGAAAACGCAGTTTTGTTGTTGCAAGCGTTAAAATAAACCAGTTTTTCGTATTCTACTTTTATTTTTCGAATTATTTCAACTATTGCATTGATTTCCATCCGGATTTGTACAGGTTGGGTCTCATACCCTTATTTGGTCTCCAGAGTGAACATTTTGTTTGGTATATGTGTGTATGTGTCTATATATATATATATATATATATATATATATATATATATATATATATATATATATATATATATATATATATATATATATATAAATATATAAATAACTATATATATATATATATATATATATATATATATATATATATATAAAAAATGAATCAATACACCATAATTATTTTATACATAAAATAAATAAATACTTTTAAAAATGTCTTAAGGGAACAAACTTACAATAGATATTTCATTAAAAGTTCATTATTCATCATCATCATCATCATCATCATCATCATCCCCTTTTTCTCATTTACATGGGGTCGGGGTATCGTATTAACTGTCGCCAACTCTCTCGATTCAGTGCCACTCTCCTGCCTTCTTCAACACTCATGCCTGACTGTCAAAGATCTTCTTTCACACAATCCATCCACCTCTTTGCTGGATGCCCCCGCTTCCTCTTACCTTCTTCCTGTCTGTCCCAAATCTCCCTCACCAGATTGTCTTCTGCTTTTCTACACATGTGCCCATACAATCGTAATCTGTTTTCTTTGATCTTTTCTGCAATTGGAGCTACTTTGGCTTCTGCTCTTATGTCCTCATTTCTTCGCCTGTCCCGCAGTGTGCATCCTACCACCTTTCTCAGGCACTTCATTTCCATCACCTCTAGCTTCTTCAACTGTTCTGCCTTTACTGCCCAGGTTTCTGTACCATACAATAGTACTGGTCGCACCACTGTCTTGTACACCTTACTTTTCAGCTTCTTTGGCATTCTTCTGTCATATACTACACCTGATACTCTATGCCAGTTGGCTGCAGCCCCTCTGATTCTAGCTTTGACCTCTTCATTCAGACTACCCTTCTCCTCAACCACCCCTCCCAGATACTTGAAGCTGTTTACCTGTTCCACTATCTTTCCATCTATCTCTATTCTCAGCTTCTTCTGATTTCCCCAATCTGCTGCCATTACCACTGTCTTATCTGTGCTTAGTTTCATCCCATGTGTCTTCAGATTTGCATTCCATTCTCCTATCCTTTGCTGAAGTTCTAGATCAGAGTCTGCCTGTACTGCCACATCATCTGCATACAGCAGCTTTGTTGCTCTGACCCCTCCAACCTGTTTGCTGATGTAGTCCATTACCAGTATGAACAGCAGTGGGCTCAGAGCTGAACCCTGGTGTACACCCACTCCCACTGGGTACCCCTCAGTGAGGCCAAACACTGTTTGTACTTGAGTCACTGGTCCTTGTACATAGCCTGTACTAATTCTACCAATGTTTCTGGGACTTCAAACCACCGCAGTACTGCCCAGATCAGCTTTCTTGGGACCTTGTCATATGCTTTCTCCAAGTCTAGGAAAGCCCAGTTTGACTCTCTCCTCTTCTCTAGTTTCTTCTCAAGTATCTGTCTCAATGCAAACATCGGGTCAATTGTGCTGCATCCTGATCTGAATCCGAACTGTTCATCTCCCATCTTACATTCTACTATTCTGCGTATCCGTTTATCAATCACCCACTCCAGAACTTTCATGCAATGTGGTAGGAATTTGATGCCTCTGTACTGTCCACAGTTGTGGATGTCCCCTTTGTTCTTGTACACTAGCATGAGTATGCTTATTCTCCAGTCATCTGGAATACGCCTTTCTCTCCACACTGCAATTAGTACCCTCAGGAGCCATTTCTCCCCTAGCTCACCCAGCATCTTTATCATATCTGCTGTGACCTCATCTGAGCCTGCTGCTTTCCCTGACTTCATTTTCCTTAGTGCTGCTCTTACTTCTTCTAAGCTGGGCTCCTCTTCTACTCTCATTGTAGGCTGTTTCTGGGGCAGTACTGCTTCTGTGGGGTTTTCTTCATTCAGAAGCTGCTGGAAATACCCCTTCCATCTGCCTTTGATGTCCTGTGGGCTGGTAAGCAGGTTATTGCTGGAATCCCTTATGGAGGGTGTCTGACTATCTTCTTTATCTTTCTGTCTTTGCCTAGCAACCTGGTATAGTTTCTTTGTGTCCCTTACTGAGTCACTTTCCAGAAGCTGATAGAGTGCCTCTGATGCCCTATTCTTTGCTATTGCAACTTCTTTCTTACTTTCTTTGTTAGCCAACCAGTAGTCCTTCCTAGCTTGGTCAGTCTTTTCAATCTCCCACTTCTTCCTGCACTCCTTCTTTCTTTTGATTACTTCCTGCACTTCTGCATTCCACCAACAGCTTTCCTTATGTACCTTATTTCCATACCTGGCTCGGCCACATATCTTTTCTGTAGTCCTAACACATGCTGTTTTTAGGAGCTGCCACTCTTCTTCAACTCCACCTATTTCCTCCTCTTCTTGGGGTGCTAGAGCCCTGAGTAATTCCTTGAACTGCTGTAGTTCATTATTCAAATGCATATAAACCATGCTTCCTCTTACAATAATGATTTAGAAATAGTATAAATAAATTCAGGAGTCAAAAATAATACATAATAAAAACCTGAACATTTGTATTATGAAATTCAGAAAAATGGAGTTCCACAGGACTTGTAGACCTGGCATGTCTTATATCACACATATGCTCCAATATACATTTCCAACCAGTCTACTAGTTTACCCTATATAATATTTATTATAAGTATATCTCAAGGCATATATCACTGCACTTTGATAGCAACCAGATTTACCTGGTTGGACAAACTTGTGGCCATTAATACAAACATCACCATTTTTATTTATATATTCACAAACAGAACAACCCTTCCTGCAACATACAATTCTTTCTTCAGTCCCCAAATGGGAATCTACCATACAATATATTATATTAGGAGCATTATGGTAAGATATTTTTAACTTTATATTCCTCATAAAATCTTCCAGCTGTACAATATGCCAATCTTCTTTAAGAATACATATAACCCCTTCTACAAAGGGAGCATACCTTGTAGGAAAATGAATATCTTCATCTTCTAACCTTCTCCCTCCCTTATTCTAGAATAAGATAGGGCATTTATCATTCTCTATTTTATTCTGCAGTTTGCCACAAGATATGTCCAAATGTATGTCAGAGTAACCTCGATTTCATAAACTACATACAATATTTTCTACCTCTTGTAAAATTTATCCTCCCTAGAACATAAATTCCTTGTCTTGGAAAATTCCCCAAATGGTGGGGAATTAATAAAATGTAAAAGGTGGGCACTTCAGGCTTCTGAAAAAGTTTTAGACTCAAACTTACCAAACTTCTCTTACATAGTAACTTGCAATTACAACTCTGTGGAGACATATACACAAACCCAGGTCCGAATCCAACACAAAATAACCCCATCAATGATCTATCACCCCTGCAAACCACAATGTGTTATTAACCCAGCATAATACCCTTAACCTTCTCCTCCTCAACATGAACATTAGGGGTATGAGGAATAAAGTACATGAACTGCATGCTTTACTCTCACCTGATTCTCCTGACATTGTAATATTAACTGAAACATGGCTAAAACCCGAAAATAGTAACAATGAAATATTAGCTCCCAAATACAATATTCTACTTTAGGATAGAAAAATCAAAAGGGTTGTGACGTAACAATTTTGTTCAAAAATCATCTAGCAGTTGAGACCTTAGAGCTAACCATTCCTAGCTTTGGCAATGCATAACTGATATTTACCAGATTAAAAATCAACCCCAAGAAACACATTAACATTATTGGTGGCTACATCCTACCCAGGAACAATATATCCACACTAGAGAATATACTACATTGGACCTCAAGTGGCCTCCCACAAGAAAATAATCCTGATGGGAGATTTTAACATTGACTGGTTGACCTGCTCCTTGTGAACTCCAACAACTTTAATCCTGATGGGAGATTTTAACATTGACTGGTTGACCTGCTCCTTGTGAACTCCAACAACTTATATCAACTTCCATGGGTTTACCCGGGTTATTATAACTCCTACAAGGACTGATAAGCCTTCCAAATGACAGTCTATCATCAAATGGATTATGACTAATAACCCCCCCACTTCTCACAATCGTGTTGCCTATCACATGGCCTAAGTGACCATAAGCCGACCTTTCTTCTAAGACACCATATCCATCTCAGGATCCACACCACCTTCCATTTGATAAGAAATAAAAAAAAATTCAACCTAGACAGCTTCATCTCCTCTCTATAAACCTCCAACTGTGAACCTTTCAGACAAATGTTGTTAAATTCTCCACCACTACCTTTCTAGATATCCTCAAGGCAAGATATAAAGCCTGGGAACAGTTTCATAAAAACAGATCCCAAGCCTCAAAACAATCATTCCTAGAACTTAGAAACAAAGCAAAGAAATTAGTTAAACTTGACAAAATCAACTACTACCATAATACTTAAAAAAGCATCAAAATAACTCTCAGAGGGTTTGGACTGCCATAAATAACATACTCCTTCCAGGTAAATCCAGTACTCTCTCTCCAACATCACCCAATAGCTCAGACAACATATCAACCTAATTCAATAAATACTTCACAGAAACCATTCTTGACCTTTCTAATTCTCAGTACTCCCCCATCACATCTAATATCTTTCCATATCACATAATAACCCCAACCAGTTTACATTACAACCAGTTTCTGTCAACACCATAAAAAGATTACTAAAAAAAATAAAACCAACCACATTAGCTGCAGATAAACTTCCTGCTTACTATCTGCAAATTTCAGCAAATGCAATAACATATCTAGTAGCTATACTTATAAACCGATCAATATCTCAAAATCTAGTCCCTGATATTTGGAAATTTCCCACATTCTACTTTTACACAAAGAAGGTAGTTCTAGAGAACTGATCAATTATTGCCCACTTGCCATTCTCTCTCCCTTATCCAAAATCCTAGAGAGATGCATTCATAGACAACTGATGGACTACCTACGCACACAAACTTATATCAAAAACTCAACATGGCTTTTGCCCCTGTCATAGCATCACCATGGCCCTAATGTTCTTTACTAATACTATAAACCAGCATATATACAAAGGATAATTTGTATCTGTCATCTTTCTTGACCTTTCTAAAGCCATCAACATGGTCAATCATAATAAACTTATCAATGTTCTCTCTGATCTAAATCTTAGTCAATCCTCCATCACTTGGTTCAAAAGCTACTTATCAGAATGGCAGCATGCTGTTCTATTGCAACACAATCTCTCCCTTCTTCTTCCAATTTCCTTAGGAGTTCCTCAGGGCTCAACCTTAGGACTCCTACTGTTCTCTCTTTTTTCCAACAACCTCCATACTTCTACTCTACACACTTCAGTGATTGAATATGCAGATGACTCCACCCTAATATGAGCAGCGGCTTCCCCTAGAAGACCTTAATTCTATAACCCAGGATTATTTTCTATTTGTTGAAACATGGCTTACCAATGCCCATCTTAGCCTTAACCACAACAAGGCCAAACTCCTTATCTTCAACCCTACAAGATTAACCACATCAGGACCTCATAAAAATCATATCCAAAAATAAAACCATAATCACTACAGTAACCCACAATAAACTTCTAGGTGTAGAGATTGCCAATAACTTGAAATTTGATATCTACACATCTCAAACCATTAAGAAGGTGAACAAAAACTAGGTGTTCTATATAGAAGTAAACAATTTCGAACAAGAAACACAAAAGCTACCATTGCTCTCACACATCTCATGCCAACTCTCCTTTACACTTCACCAATTCTAACCAACCTCAGAAAAACAAATCTAACCAAACTTGAATCCTGCTATAACAAGATTGACAGGTATGCCACAGACTCCCCATATGGGTCACATCATTTCTCATCCCTTAAGCAACTGAAGTGGCTAGAACTCCGTCAACTACTACTCTTTAATCAAATAACTTTTGCCCACAAAATCTTGCATCAACCAGAAAAAAAACCTGCTCTCCAGAATGTAATACAACCTCATTCCAATAGTAGATCTCTTCGTTCTAATAACAAACTACTTCTGCACATCACCAAAGCTAACAACTCAGCTGGGGAATCACTCTTTTCAATCTTCATTCCTAAACTATGGAATACACTACACACCAAAATAGCCTCTAGCTGCTGTTTGGTACAATTCAAAAAACTTCTAAAATCACACTAACACTTGGCTCTGTACCTGCCCTTTTCCTAACTTGTTATTTTATTCCCTAACCAGTACAGATGTGTAATTCAAGCATATTCCTTTGACTGCATCCTAGTAACTCTACAACTGCCTGTATGGCATTTATGTATATGTCTACTTTTCAACTAGATCGCTATCAAACTATGTTGAAATGTATATATCAATGTAAAATACAATATAAACCATTGTTTAATATCTGTATAATACAAACTTTACCTGTACTTTAGTCAGTTTTATACTTTTGTCAGTTTTGAACTTTTATTAATTTGGAGCTTTTCTCCCTGGTCCTCCACTGAAAAAGGACCTTTGTCCAGTCGGACTTTCCCGGTAAACAAATGGAAAATAAATAACAAATAAATAAATTAGATGTAGTGGGTTTTCTATATAAAGTCAAATTCATAAGACCTTCTTTAATAAAAATCTTCACATCTAAATAAGATATAACTTCTGTATGTATTGCATAAGAAAAACTTGCTCCCACATTATTATTATTTTCCAAACATGTCATAAATTCATCAACTAAAGTGTACCTCTAAAAATATTTAAAAAAAAATCATAAAGCACTTATAAAATATTACATTTTTTCTATAAAAGTGATCCTGATACATATACGTCTCCTCAAATTTACCTAAAACAAATTTGCATAATTAAGAACAAATTTAGCCCCTGGTACAGTACCATGAATCGGTTTAAAGAGGTTTGTCTCAAAAGACAAAACAATTAATTACTAAAGAAAATTCAATCAATTTCAAAATATCTGATAACCCATCCATAACTCTTAAAAAATAAGACACATTTTCTCTTCCTTAATCATGCTTAATAGAAGAATATACAGATAGTGGTAAGGATAAAAGAATCATGCCACTGTAAATCCTTGACAAGCTGTAAAAAATGCTTGCTATCATGTATATATGAAGTTATGGTTTCAATAACATATCTGAATTCCAAAACAGTCCCCAACCTTTCTAATGAACCACCTACCTGGGAGACAATAAGTCTCCCAGGAAGATCAGTAGTGCTTTTATGTGTTTTAGGTTTAGTATAAAAGAAAGGTATATGGGGATTTGAAACCACAATCTTATTACCCATGTTTTCTGACATAATCCCCCTCTGAATTAACCCTTCAACAATAGCTACCAATTTTGTCTGAATTTCATTTAAAGGATTAAAATCCAATTTCATATATTCCTCCACATTATTCAACAGTCTCAAACACATATTTCTTTATACTGTCTTATCCATAATCACAAAACTGCCCACAAAGATCTAATCATTTGTACAATTTTCAAAGTTTGCCATCAGTCCTTTGACTTTTATATTTTATAAAATAATTAACCTATTTATCTAAATATTCCATTCTGTGTATTTTCACTACATTATAAAAACAGGCAAAGCTTTGCTAGAAAAAGTAGAATAAAATAAAGATATTTAGCCACAGATTTGAATGGGGGAACAAAAGAACATAGGTTACATTAATCCCCCTCCTTCCAGAGCCAAAATAAACAGTTCATTTGGGAAACTGACTTACTTTTGCATGGATGTGAAGGGGTGTTGCATATTTCACAATGAGATAGAAAAGTAAACTATAAACAGTTGGGCAATCACTGTGAATGGTTTATTCTCTGTAGTCTGGAAAGTACTTTCCCTGACTGTTTAGAAAGATTTAAATTTATATTATTTTAGTAAGTATATATGTATGTATGTGCGTATGTATTCATGTATTCATGTATGTATGCATATATGCACCAAGCATGGCCATCACTTGTAACACCTGGCTGATTTTGCTCTGGTGAAAAGCTGGTGACAATGTGATTAATTGAGTGTGTCATTATCAGATATCTGCTAGATTAGAAATTTAATGCTTATTCTATAATATGCATTGATAAGTAATGAATTATTTAAATGCACTGGAGTGGATGTTGCAGTTGATTAGTGCAAAGAATCAGGATGTAATCTAACTATGATGTAACTTCATAATGTATGATCAAAAGCTGAACAAAAGACAGTCATTTTAAACTTTAGGTTTTATCTGTTTTTCATAAAAATGTTTCAACTGTAAGTTCAGTGTAAGAGTACAAACTATGTACAAGTTCACCTCTGCATGCTGCTAGGATTAAACTTTTGTAGTAATGAAAGACATATCAGATTGTAGTAATGCATCTGCAGTACATCAGAGGGTTCAGTTAGTGCCAGTCTGAGTATGTAGCTATAGTGCAAATGTATAGACAGTGCTTCAGGGAACAGAAGTACATGAAATGGATAATGACAAGTCTGTTTAATTGTTTTATAGCTATAGCTGTAGTACAAACGCATACACTGTGCTTCAGGGAATTTACACATTTTCAAAATCAAGCAATAAAAACATGAAGCAAACCTTCTTTGAGATTTATGTTGTCTGGTTTATTCAAAGTAATGAATACTTTTGTCTATCAGGCTTCATCAGGTACAATGTTTCTTCCTTACTGGACTTCATCAGATACAATGTTTTCTCTGATCAGACTTCATCATGAAGTACATGTAAGTCATGTACAGTGTAAATCAAACTGCCCTCCTCTGAAGTGCATAAGTATCCTCATATTTTCGTTGTACAATCTTCCAATCACATATATATATCTGCATTAATCTTAACATTTTGCACCTGATACACTACCACCACACATTCACATGAACACTCACACCTATGTCCAATTTAGAGTGTCCAATCCTAGAAATGATGATTTATGCTACAAAACAGCTGACTAAACCAGGAAGCACTGTATTAAAAACTGCTCAACAATTAAGGATCCAGCAGTGAGGTCAGTGAAGTGCAAAAGAAAAAAAATGTTTATATATATATATATATATATATATATATATATATATATATATATATATATATATGTATATATATATATATATATATATATATGTGTGTGTGTGTGTGTGTGTGTGTGTGTGTGTGTGTGTGTGTGTGTGTGTGTGTATATGGGTATATGTTACTTTATACAATCACAATCTCGATCAAGAAACCCACTTAAGTGAAAGTGCACTACATCAAAAGTGCACTTTCACAAAAGCTGATTTGAAACAAACTACTTTAAACATTATTTTGCAGAGTGGACAAGCCCCCCCACCCCCTACTTCAATATACTAATTCCGAGATCGCACTACAGTGGGGAAAAGGATATATTTCCTTATCCCCACTGTAATGTGCTTAGGTGAATCGGCTTTTGCAAAAGTGTACTGTCGATGTAATGCATTTTCTCTTAACTGGGTTTGATCTTCTGTTTGTCAAAAAAGTGTGTTTTCAACAAACAGAAGTAGAGTTCCATATATATATATATATATATATATATATATATATATATATATATATATATATATATATACAAACAAATGATACAGTCAAAATAAGTTATACAAGTAGGAAAATTCCTCTGCAAGTTAAACAAAATAACACCCAAGCACCCATACATGTTCACTAGGCCTAACCTGTTTTGTCCTTCTTGAAAGGTAGTACAGCATGAGGATGAGTATTGACAAGTTGTGGTCTTGTGACTCAATTGCCTTGTATTTCCTATAATCCTATGATGACAGGTACAACTGTGTATCAGACTGAAACCATGAAGGCAATGTACATTTTGGCATGAGTATGAAATGATGGAAAGGAAGCTATAGAAGACAGTTCTGGCCAGGCCTCTCTTCAACAAAGCTGTAGATGAAAATGTGTTCATTAAAATTGCACCAGCAGACTGGAAGTCAGTCCCTCTGAACTTAAGGAGAATTAGACAATGCCCAGTACTTAGGTGTGAACTGTTCAATAATGCAAAAGAAGAATCAATGTGTAATTGTTTTCTGAGCAATTGATATGAAAACATTTTATCTTGCATATTGTTTGATCTATAGTTAGTATACAATTCTTCAGAATATCTAAACCCTCAGGGTTGTTATATCCCATGTCTTAAACAATATATGATGTACACTTTGTAAATGCTTACTTCACTGTTAAAACTATATATGATGCATGTTTTCTTATCTACTCATTCCTACCAAATCTTCAGAATTAGTCTGTGTAAATGTTATTTTTATTTATGCATTTGCTTATCTGTTGTTTTTTTTTTTGCTTACTGGTGTAGAGTATACTGATTCTCCTGGAACATTTCAGGCTCAGCCTGGAGGATACAGACATAAAGTAAGAAAGTCAAGATGTCATTGATATGCATATCCACAAGAAATATATACATTTGTTTACTCAAGTAACACAACTGTTAGAAAAATATTTTGTGCATTTGTTTCAGCTGGTATCAGAAATTTAACAAACATTGTCCCCTAAGTTGAGACTATAATAACATCAAACTGGTATTGCGACCAATTATTGAACCAATAGCAAACACATTAGTGACCTTCCCCTTAAGCTGGTTGGCATAACCATGCCCATTCCAGCTGAAGACTGAAAGGTCTGGGTGTGTAAACCCAAGCTTCCTCAGACCTGCATATTGATATTCTTAAGGACTCGCATCCCCAAAGACCACTTTCCTTGGTCAGGGCTTTAACCTGAAAAACACAATGCCATAGGAAGAGGCCACTGAGAAACAACCAGGTGGGGAAAGAAAAGGGAAGAAAAGCCATAAGGCAGCTGCCTCACCTGTGAAAAATTAAAACCTTTACCCAAAGGCAGGAGTGGACGAATCATGTGAGCACTGCCATGGAAGTGAGGGGGAATACCACAGTGCTTGACCTAATAAAGTCAAGAATCTTTCTCTCTGCCCCTGCTCAGCTCATGGACAGTGGGCATATGGGTAAGTCTTCCTTGTTTTCTAAGCTGAGACAATAATGACACCAAACTGATATTGAGATCATTAACTGAAACAATAGACAGCATTACTGATAACCTTATAAATTAGCTTCATTCCCACAGCATAAACACATTTGTAATCTTTACCTTAAGCTGGTTGGTATAACCAAGCCTGTTCTGCTCAAGAATGAAGGGTCTGTGTGCGTAAACCCAAGCTGCCTTGGACCTACATATCAATATTCCTCATACCCTAACATCACTTTCATTGACCAAAGCTTATACCTGAAAAACACACTGCCCACATGAACAGTTTATCCAAGTCCTCATGCTTGATCACTTGAAATCCGATTTGAGTGACAACATGAGCCACTCTGTGGTTTATGAAATGTCTGGAGATTTCAATAGTTGCCTCCCTCCTGGCTCCATCCCATCAAATTCTAGGCTTGATCAAACACCAGAACAACACCATTTGAGGGTACAATGCATGAGTTGTTTGAAGAGCAGGCAACATTCTGTCTAAAAGTATCCTTTTCTGAACAAAAATATTCCTTTCTTGAAAACACAAATTCACAATGTTAATTCCTAATGTATGAAAAAAGGCCCCAGGCAACTAACTCCTTGTTCTTTTCAGCATTTTGGTGGAATTCCCTTCCACTGCTAAATCATATTTGTACGCTATATGAAGGGATTGAGATGAATACCCCTGTGAATTTATATAATGACATGAAAGAGCATTGACCAAGGCCACATTAACAGGCCTGATGGACACAAATGTAACAACTAAGCCTGTTCTGTTTGCTCTGGGGATAAACTTACTAAGCAGGTTAAGCCAGTGCATAGAACAAATGTCCAGAGCCCTGGTTTTGTCCAGGCAGACTTGATGACCCCTACCTGATCAGTCTTGGACTTCCCCAGCCAACTGTAAAGGAATCCATTATGAATCACCAGATCCTGCCAGCATAAAGAGTTCAACAATTCGCTGGTACAAAAAGCCTCAGCATAAAGGGAGGAGAACAAAGCTTCCCACATGATGAATGAAAATCAATAGCTGAGATTAATAAACCTTTAACAATGATGTCCAGGAGGTGGTGACCTATCAGCTTTCTACTATCTTTTGAGGCCACTTTAGAATGTTCCCAGCCCTTAAGAATCCTGGTCAGTTATCAATGTCCTGAATAAGCTGTATGCCCCAGCAAGAATACTAACCACCACAGAGCTGCCAAATGTATGTGGATTGTATTAGGATTGCATGAACAGCAGGAAACCCCACTTTCTATTACATCTGGGTAATGAAATATAACAAAACTTTAAAAGATTGAACTGTTGATTAATATGCCTTTTTTGTATTCTTCACCCATGAATTTGACACTAGGCATCCAGCTATCATCCTCTAATCAACTAGACTTCCAGGGGAACAAACGTTCCAAGAGGCTCCTCATCGAAGACCAATTGATGGAACCTGACAAACTGAAAGCAGGACAAACTGTCAGCAATAACATTATCAGACCCCAGAACATGTATACTTAAATTAGGTTTATTTGCAAACACAACAAGGCCAACAGTCTAACGACAGATTACGCCCATTTAGATTTTGAGGAGCATTTGTTCAGAGTGTGGACTACTGCCAGATTATTCTAACAAAAGGACATACTACAATTGCACAAACACTCTTTTCATACCAAAGTGGCAACTCATATTGGAAAATTTCCATGAGTGTAATGTCCTTCTTCCTTTTTAAGATCCAGGACTTAGGCCATTTTCCAGCAAACAAACTACCTTGAAAATATCCTCCTATCCCAACACCAGCCAATATGTCATTTGTCATGGTGTTGTTTGCTATCATCATCATCAATGAATGGCCATGCTGAATACTCTGAAGGTGGTTCAAGCTACAGAGCACCCCATTGGCATGGCCATGTCATGGACTTCTGGTGAAACCTTCATTTTCTAGTATATTCGGTTTATCCAACATGGCACTTAGCCAAATATCAGGATGCCTTTGCTCCCATTTGATAGATCTGTCTACTGCTTTCAATTTTCTAATCCTTTGATCATAAGATGACTTTAACATGATGCACTTCCCTGACTGACAAAAGGTAGGCAAGCAATGTCAAGACATGACTGGGATCCTTTTCTACAATAATATCCATAAATACCACAAAACCTAATGACCATGTGTCCCGGTTCCTAGACATAGCCTTAGTTGAAGCTTTTTTCCTGACTTCTGCTAAGACTGACATTAAGTCCTTCAACCAGGGTTATCAACATTGATTATTAGATGGATACCTTCAGTATCAATCAGATCAAATAGATTGACAAAATCCCCCAAAGGATTTTCTCTTTGATGCTTGTTGAGACATTGGTGGTAATGTGAAAATACAGAATTGTATTGGCAGAACAGTTTATTAAAACTTGGGGGACAGAACCATGAGGGACAACTTCTGACTGTTGGGTTTGTACAGAGAGGGGAGAGGTAGGCCCAGGGAGGCTATTAGATAGTGCAGACATTGAACCAAAATTCCTTTTCACAGCTATGTCAAATACTATCCCTCACCTTCCTCTGGAGGAGAATTGACTAACTCATCAAGATATTAATCTACTGACTGCCCTTATCATCTACAGTCACTTCAGACATTTCAGATGTTACCTTCAGAGCTAGATATGCAATTTCTTAAGGTTCTCTGCTATAATTGCAATGTCTTTTCTGGACATTCTCTTTGATTTCATCAGAGGGTTAAACTTCAGTGTTGACTCAACTTCCAACACTGGCAAAGTTTGATTTCTCCCATATAAAACCTGGTCCTGTGTCTGGGCTGCTTCTAACTCCAGAAAAATACCCTCAGCCGCTTAAGTTATCCAAAGACACCTGTCTTTGAGTACTTGCAGGGATGGGGGTGGAGTGCAAATAGAATTAAGAGGTTAATGCAAGAGAGAAATAAATGTTATTATTATTATTATCCAGTAGTAATTCACAAAATCATTAAATTAACCTGCATCTGCCATACAATTTTTGTTGGATGGAATGTACACTGCCTGAAGAGTCACCTGGTATTGGACTGCCAGCTCCCAAACCTAGAGTGCCAGTCTGCATTGTAGGTAGGATTTGGTTCCTCCCTGCTTGTTCACATAACAGAGGACTGTCGTATTGTCTGTGAACAGTTTTAAAAGGTCCTGGGAGGAAGAGAGGATGAAAGGTCTGAATGACTAGCAGCAGCACCCTCATCTCCCTTACACTGATGTGTTTTCTTTGTTGAGATGGGGACCATACGCCTTGTGCTTTGAAGCTTCTGAAAGCTGCCCCCACCCTACATCCAAAGCATCTGTGAAAAGCTGTTGAACTGGCGGCAGAGGTTGCAAGGGGAGTCCTGGATTGCTGTTGGGTCCACCACTGTAGTTTCCTCTTAAGACGAGATGAGAGAAATTGAAAGGTCCAGAGGATGCAAATGCTGCATCCAAACTGACTAAGGGACCACTGGAGTTTTCTCATGTGAAGTTTTGCCAAAGGTAGCATTGGAATAGTAGATGCCATGAATCTCAAACCCTGAAGAACTCACTGGCTGAAATGTGTTGAAGAGGCAGAAGGTTTTTGAAGGTGGACATGAAGTCCTGTGCCTTATCTGGGGGTAGAGAGAGACTCCCATGAGGTCTGTCTGAATCCCGCACCTCAGGAAGATGTGATCCTGAGAGGGGAAGAGAACAGATATTTTTCTAGTTTATGGTGAATCCCAGACATTGTAGAAGAGAAATGGCAAAAATCATGTTTTGCTCTAGGATTTGTGGGGAGGTTGCCATAAAGAGGAAATCATCTGGGTAAGGGAAAACATGGATGCCCTAAAGTCTGCAGTAGACAGTCATAGGGGATATACATTTTGTAAATACCTTTAGTGCAATAGAAAGTCCAAAGGCAAGGCAGAGAATTGAAAATGTCAGGAAGCCACAGAGAAATGTAAACATTTCCTACAATTGGGTTGGATGGGAATGTGTTGGTATGTATCTTTGATATCTAGGAAAGCCAAGTAGGCTTGTGGCAGAATAAGAGGGAACAGGGTTTGAAGAGTTAACATATGGAAGGTGGGTACCCACAGGAAGGTGTTGAGATGAGACAGGTCCAAAATGAGTCTCCATGGACCATTCTTTCTGGGCACTGGGAACATTCTAGAGTAGAAACCTCTTCCTTTTTGGTCTTGAAGAACTTCTTGAATGGTCCCTTGTTTTTACAGGTCTAGAAGTACCTCTAGAAAGGAGAGTATTGGTTCCTTTGGTGGTTGTGGGGTGAAAGAAGGCAGGAAATCCCATACCAGAAAGTATCCTTTATGAATGATAGACAGAATCCAGCAGTCTTGAGTTATGCTTTCCCAGACTGACAGAGACAGAGAGAGGTACTGGGAAAGTGGAATGTGGGTGAGGTGGTTTGGACAGTCAGAGGGAACCAGGCTTGTCTGGAAAGATCCACTTCTGAGCCATAGTTGCAAGGGCAGCCCTCGACTGCTGTGGCCTCCTACCATTCTTTTTGTTTTAGGTGGAGGAAGGTGGGAGTGCCTATGTACAAAAGCAGTTTTTGCTGGGTAATTATGCTGACATTTGGGCACTGGAGAGACAAAGATGTGTTTCAAGTCTTGCAATTCCTTTCCCTTTTCCTGCAGAGATTTAAATAAATTAGCAGCTGCAGGGCCAAACAATGCAGAGTTGTCCAAAGCGGGATCCATAAGTTAAGATTTAATGTCCTCTGGTAATGGCTGGAGTCTTAACCAGGAGAATCTCCTTAAGACTGAGCCAGAGGCAACTGCCCTGGCAGAAGCGTTTGCAGCATCATAGCTGCATTTGATAGCATGGTGGGCTACCTGTGAGGAGGCTCCAAGCAAAGATGCAGCCAATGTTTTATTCTCTGAGTCAGATAAATCAGAAATGACCTGGAAAGCTGACACAGAAGCTCTAGGGCAAATGTGATCATGTGTGCTTGATAATTAATGGCTCTAAATGCCAAAGTGGCTGAAATGTACACTTTCTTGCCCAGCCTTTCCAGGATCCTGCAGTTGATATCTGAAGGAATGAGAGAAGTTGAAGTGTATAACCAGGATGGTTTGTCTGAAGCCACTGAAATAACCGATGGGTCTGCTGAAGGACATTTAAACAGGAACTAACAGTCCACAGGGACCTTGTAAAACAGGTCAGGCTTCTTAGGGGTAGGAGGCTGGGAACTGAGGGCCTTGGAGGTAGAGGCAAAGGCATCTAGAAAGGCCAGTATCACAGAAGGAATAACTGAAGGGCTGGGTAATTCTACTTGTAGAAGGTCGCAGTATCTCTTTTGTACTTCAGATACCTGAGTGCTATCCTATCTGAAATTATCTCTCATTTTGACTAGGGTCTCACCAAGAGAGAGTTCATCAATGGGTAATTCAGTTCTATTGGAGTCCTCCTCCAGGGAAGCATACTTTAGAGGGGAGGGGATCTGTGAGAAAGAGGACTAGGCCAGAAATGTCTCTTCTGAGGATGCCTTTTCATCTGAAAAAGCATCTTCCCTAACTCTTTTATGTGGAGATGCAGTGCATGGTGGAGTAGGGACTGAAACACCCAAGGGGGGCTTAATGACCATAAGACCCTTGAAAAGGCCTTAGGCAAATTGTTCCCAATATCTGTGAGGTTTCTTTGGAGAGGACAAATGTTTAGTTTTCTGCTTCTTTTGATGCAGGTCTTCCCTATGTAACGTAGGAGGCCTGGACATAGGCCTACATTCAGTAATATCCGAGTGAATTTGCTCACGCTCCAGGATCTGAGGTATCACCTTAGGGTCTTCATTTATCATGAGCCTTGTCCCCCCCCCAACCCCTTACATCAGAGACAGATGCCAGCTCAGCCTCTGAGGACATACCTGTGGTTGGATTCAAGGTGGCCTCAACATCAGGCTTGGTCTGGGATCTGGAACCAGGAACCATACATATCTCTGGCCTCTCATCCACCTCAGTGGAGATGTCCATAGTAAGAGGCACAGTAGAAATTTCAGGCCTCTGCTTTTTGGTCTTCTGCTTAGCGACCGACTTGATCTTGGGCTCCAATGATCCCTCCATCATGCTTTTAGCTAGTAACTTTAAGCACTTGTTTTCCAAGTATATGGCTAAGAAGGAAAGTCTACTTCTTAGGGTCATGGGCACAAAGGCCTGGCAAATGGGACAGGATTTGTGGTCGTGGGTAGACCTTAGGCAGAACAATCACTGAAGATGGCTAACTTTATGAGGAATTTGTCTTCTACCCTGGGATTTGCCTTTTTTGGATGATAAAAACCCTACCACAAAACAGTAGCAAAAGAAACAAGATTTCCCAATAAGGCACTTATCTGAGGAATTCACTGGAACACAGCTAATGGCTTGGTGAGAAGACTGACATTTAAAGGTGGTGTTAGGATTGATGGCAGAGCAGTTCTGAGGTAGGTGCATGTGTACATCACTTTTATAGCCGGCGTATGACAGCAGTCTACATGCAACGTACCACTCATCCTACAGTAGTGAAAGACTTTTGTATACTGGCCATCTTCAGGTTGCCTACAGAGGAGAACTCCCTCATGTTATGAATACTGCAACAGATGAATAGAAGGACATTTATAACACAGTGTTTCTCAAATGATGAGGCCAGCCTTCCTTTACAGGCCATGGTCTGTTTCCATGGAAGTGCATGTCTGAAAACGCTCTGCTCTTAACAATGTTAACAATTATCTTATGTTATGAGAAATCTGGGTAAATGCAAAAGAAAAATAATAAATGAGTATTTCAACTTGATTGAAAATCTGAAAAAACAGATAAATAAATAAAACTAAAACTAAGTTACAATCCCTTCGGTGCCTCTCAATTGTAAAACAACTTAAACTATGTCCTACCATATTCAATAGCTTGATGTAGATCTTATAACATCATTGCTCTTCCAAAGCCAATTGCCTTTTGCACACCATGGGCTATCTCTACCCACCCTGCTTTTACCACTCCCTACATTTTTCCAACAGATACATGCTAAAAGCTCCCTCTCTGCTGTGCTTCTCCCCACTTTTTCCTCTCTATCTCCTATTCTAGTATAACTGTGCTTCAACTCCTTCCTACTGCCCTGCACTAGTTCTTTACTCTCCTTCACTACTTCCTTCCCTGCAACTTACACAGGGAATATCCATAGCCATACTCTATAGCCTCCTACCTCCTACCCATCTCTTTGCTACACTTACCTGCTTCTCTGATTGTTTTTTTTTATAGCGGATTCTGCAGTTTCTCTGGGTGTAATCACATTTTCTTAGATACACTCAACTCCCTCGCCCCCTCCAGGAGAAATAGAATCAAATCTAATTATGCCCCCTGGCTCTCTAAGGAAACCCGCACTCTTATGCACAGAAGAGATAGTGCTTGAAAAGCCTGAGCTAAAATCAAATCACCAGCTCTTTTCCTGAACTACAAAGAACTCAGGAACCATGCCAAAAAACATATCAACAATGATAAAAAATCCTACTACAATTCCACCCAAATTAATTACAGATCAAACCCACGTAAATTTTGGACCGTCATTAAAAAAAATTCTCCAGCATTGGTTTTATGTCTGATGAAGGGTTCAGGTGTAACCCAAAAGCGCTTACTGATTTAACTTGTCTTGACCGTATGTTTCAATAAACTTTGGAACTTCCAGAGCCATGGTGGTGCTTCGTGTTTCTTTGAGGAAAATTATCCAGCCAGCTTTCCCTTCCACACCCTCCCCTTTCCCAAATAACACCCCTCTAAAACCTGCTACCCTTCTCAATAATTACTTCATTGAAACTGTCCAAAAACTTACACAAACTAACCACAACACAAACACCCCTCCTATCCCATCCAACTCACCTAATAAAAACCTCTTCAGCTTTCAACCTGTTCCCACTGCCTATATCAAATCTCTTTTACTTAAGCTCAAACCCTGCTCACCTTCCTGTGACATTCTCCCACCTACCTTCCTCAAATTAGCTGCCAAATCCATAACTTATCCTGTATCCCCACTTTTCAATAGATCCATTCAAGAAGCTACTGTCCCTAACATTTGGAAAGCCTTCTTTATAATCCCACTGCATAAAGAAGGGAGCTCTAATCACCCGTCCAACTACAGACCCATAGCCATCCTTTCCCCTCCATCTAAAATACTTGAAAAATGTATTCACACTCAGCTGCTAAACTGTCTCCTACAGGAAAACCTTTTCACATCCACCCAACATGGCTTCCAGCCAAACCACAGGACAGCTACAGCACTCTTACCTTTCACTCATACTGTAGCTGAGGCTAGAGATAACAATCAGCTTGTATCCTGTCTTTTCCTTGACCTCTCCAAAGCCTTTGACACTGTCTCTCATCCTATCCTTTTGTCTAAACTTGCTAACCTCAGTCTCTTTGCTCCATCCCTGTTCTGGTTCAATAGTTACCTCTTCTATAGGTTGCAATATGTCAAATGGCTCTCCTACTGCTCCCCCTCTCTTCCTGTCACATCTGGTGTTTCCCAAGGTTCTTTCCTTGGTCCCCTCCTGTTTAAAATTTTCACAAATGAGTTATACACAGCTTGTAATCGATCCTCCCTCATTCAATATGCTGACAATTCCACTCTCATCTCTTTCTCCAATAACATCTCCAGACTTCATACTCATATCGAAGACACCTTTCTACCCATTGAAAAGTGGCTGTCCGATAATCAACTCATCTTAAACCCCCCCCAAAAAATGAAACTCCTGCTTTTTCTCCCTCGCGCACTCTCTCAACACATATCAACCTATGTCATTACTTCCTCTAATAATACAGTCATTCATCCTGAACCCCACACTAACCTCCTAGGTACCATCATTGATGATGAACTAAAATTTAACTTGCATATCCTTCAAAACATAAAAAAACATGAAAAACTTGGACTACTGTATCACAATAGAAGATATCTAACATCTAATGCTAGATTCTCCTTAGCTCATGCTTTCCTTCTCCCCTCCCTTCTCTATGCTGCCCCAATCCTAACTTACATACAATCTACAACCCTGTCCAAACTACAACAAACATACCACAAAACAGTTAGATTTGTTACTAACTGTCCTTACAGCTTCCACCACTGCCTTGCCCTCAACTCTCACCACTGGCTGGAGTTCCCCCAACAACTCCTTCTATCCCAACTTCAAATTGTACACTCTGCATTATACAAACCCTCTTCCTGCCCTTCCCTTGCCACTTCGGTATCCTCTTACACCCCTAATCATACTCTCCGCACCTCTAGCCAACAACTCCTTAACATTATCGGACCACACAAAAATGTTGATAAACAACTTTACAAATTCACTATAACCCAAGCTTGGAGCAAGTTCCCTGCTCAAATTAGATCCATTAAATCCATTCCCCATCCTAAACACTTCAAAAAAGAATTTAAACTTCACCTACTAAACAACAAGTCACACCCCTGTAATAACCCCACCTAACCTACTACACTGATGAATTCTACATAACCTTATTGTTTTACTCCAACCTCACTGGCTATTTTACTAATCAACCTCTTAGTTTTCCTCCCTTTACACGTAGTCCAACTACAAAATTCACCCTTACCCCACTACTTCACCACATGTACATATGTAAAATTTACTTCCTCCCATCTAAATATCTCTCTCTATTACTTAACCCATCATATCAATATCTTTCCTTATGCAAGGCCGATTGCTGCTTATTTTTTTATTGAACCCCCCCCCCAAAATATCATGACTGTTATACTTTACTGTAGTATTAACATTACATTTTAGATTTCTCTTTAACTATAACTTATGTATTGCAAATTTCTTTATTTTGGAGTGTAAATTTTTTGTACCTTTAATTGTCTGTATCGGAGCATTTCTCCTCGGGTCTCCACTGAAAATGGGCCTCTGGCCCAGTTGGACTAACCCGATTAACAAATGTAAAAATAAAATAAAAATATTTTATATATATATATATATATATATATATATATATCTTGATTATTTCAAGTGTATGTTTAGACACTGGAAGGCCAGGCTACTTCCGTGCTATACTACATAACCTTCTTTTTATTGGGATTTCTAACAGAGGCTCATTCATTTTTCAGAGATTTGAGGGAGGCTAAGACTGAGTCTGAGAATGCACTTAGATAGATTAGCAAGATATGTGTATTATAAAGGACTTGGGGGTGTGAATTTGATTAATCCACATATGTAAGATTGATTCATTGAAGACCATGTCCTTGGACATTCTTTATTATGGCTATCTTGATATATGAATTAGTTGCTACAGTATGTCTACTCTTTTTATTGGACTTTCTATTGCAGTTCCTATTTATTTATGAATTATATGTTTGGAGAACCATGCATATGCACTGAATCAATTACATATCAGTATCAGAGAAGTTTCAGTACATATTAAGGATAAGTTATGTGAAATTTGTTTCTGAGAAAGCAATAAGTAATACAGTGGATGAGGTTAGAATTTAGTCGACAAACAGACTGTGTTGCAGAAAGGGGTGAAATGAAAATATTTTCTGTATGTACTGCAGTGTTAGTGTGTACTGCTGTCTATTCTCAATGTATGTATTTTTTCGTAAAACAAGTACTTTCTTCATTGAAATTTGTTGCAAGATCCCATACTTCCAGCAGGATTAGAGCTATATCAAGCAGATAAGACCTTTGTTTTACATCATCCCCATAATTCAAATGGTCATCCAAACAGTTTTGCCTCATTTGTTATACTAAGCAGTTAAAAAACCTACAGAGGTTGCAATACCTTAGAAATGACTATCAAATAGTATTCATTTCACTAAGCAGGTACAATCCTGAAGATATTTTTTGAAGGCTGCCCATGTATTTTATCCAGAGAAATGTTGTGGCTTCAAACAATAAACTGGCTAGTATCAACCAGATGAAATGAACAGTAAAAACATTTTTTTGGCTTCACCTCCTCATTTGTGGGATATGTCTTCTCTTCCCCCTTACTTATATATGCTAACATCATGACTGTACAACTGTGGAGATAAAAGAAAACCCAAGTACTGTGAATTCCTCCTGGCACATGAATAGATGTCATGGGAGTGGTGGTTTCCTATGATTTACA
>NC_056731.1:1283764089-1283771589 GCF_019279795.1 Protopterus annectens | reverse complement strand
AAATAAGGAAGTATGAGGCCATCACAACATTAAAATCAAAGGACTAATTCTGCACTACATTATAAATTGTTCGACTTTGGGTTTGTGTGCTTGTGCATGTGCACGCATGTGTGTGTGCATGTGTGTATGTGTGTGTGCGCGCGCATGCTTGCACATATGTGTGTGTGTGTGTGTGTGTGTGTGTGTGTGTGTGTGTGTGTGTGTGTGTGTGTTTGCATGTGTGTTTGTGAGAGTGTGCATGTGTATGTGCATTTGTGCAGGTGTCTGTCATGTTCCTTTTATTAATGTTCACTTACAGGGAGAAAACTATTTTTATCACTTGGTAGAATGCAACACACAATACTGGTTTGTGAAGATAAATGCCTAGGTGCAGTGAAGAAATACAATTAAACTGTCATTACCATGTTTATTTTCAGGAGTTGTAACTGGAGTTCTTCACCTTGTTATTTAACAGTGATCCTGTAAAACACAAATGTAGTGTATTGGTGGCGTGCATTATGATGGAATAAAGAAGAGGATCAGGCTGAGTTATGAGTTTAGGGTTGAAATGAAAGACAAAAACCTGCTATGCAAATGAGTCTCATTTGGAATAGTTAAGACTACTGTCAAATGATTGAGGAAAAGGAAAACACACAGACACACAAACAAGGAGAAGGCTAGAGACCAATCCAGCTACATAGGAATGTGAGGCCAGTAATCATGGTAAAAGAGATAATGTGTGATGTAGATGGGGATAGAATATGGAGGGGGTGGAGGAGTGGAAAGGCAACAAAGTAGGTAAGGGCAGCAAAGGCAGAAGCAAAAATGGACTTGCCTGAAGGTCTTGTGGAGGAAAATATATTATGATGATTATTATTATTTTTAATATATAGAAAAATGAAAGACGTGGGAATGATCACACTTGACTCAGCAGAGATGAGAGGAAAACTGTGGAAAATGGGGAGAGGGAAAAGTACCATCATGGCATATCAGTCAAGTCTGATCGAGTTTTATGACTGGATTAGAGGAGAACATAAAAGATAAGTGCAAGCAAGGCCTCTGACTTGGTCTCACAAGGGAGGCTGCTAGGAAAATGCTGGGGATATGAGTAGGTCTGAGAGTGCAGAATGACACACCAGTGATACACAGAAAAGCATTGTAACAAGAATGTTGAAAGAAGTAAGAAAACTGTCTTGCAGAGTACAACATGGCTCAATCTTGAGTCCAACAGTAAGCAAATGTGTCTGTTGCTAACAAATCAGATGGAAAAGAGAACAGGATCACCCTCTTTGGTAGCAAAACAAGATTAGGTGTATTCATCAAGGGTGAATGGAAAAATCTAAGAAAGAATCTGGAAAAGCTATGTAATTAGACAAATGTATCAGCTGAGATTCTTTGCAGACAAAGGTAAGGCACTATATTTTGGTCACAAAAACACTCATGTGACGTATCAGCTGGGAGAGATTAGCTGAGTCTAACAAGAATCTGATAGTGCTGGTCACGTGAGACATAATAACACCAATATCAGAGTAAAGTGGAGTGGTACCATTGAAGAGAAGGCTGCAATTTATCCTGTGAGATATAATATCTGGAGTCTAGAAGCCCTATTGTGAGTGCATGGTATAGTTCTGAAGGCTACAAAAGTACAAAGACTTTAGTTTGCCGGAAGAGACCTATCTAAAGCCATTTAAGGCTGCATGAGACAGAAGGGAGAACACATGACCAAAGACTAGATGATTTGGATCTGTTCTTACTATAGACCAGAGGAGAACCGGTGTGGTATGATATGGGTGTACAGGATCATGAGATTATATCAAGGACATGTGAAGTGGTCACCCAGAAGGGGAAGATGAGATGATATTGGAGGGACCTTAGAAAATAAATAGAGACTGCTAGCTACTTATTGGATCTGCACATGGTGTTGGATCCATAAAATGGTCTAATTCAATGGGTACAGGATAAGGGAGCCATGGAGGCATTTAAGAGGGAAGGGGACAAGTGAAAAATTGAAAGTGGGAAGAGAGAGATGTAGGGTAATTAGAACATTAGATAGACATAAAGGGAAGACTAAACAGACTGTCTTCATCCCAAGTGCACTAGATAGTAAATTAGCATAACAAGATGCAAAATACCCTTTCTATATACAAATAAACATTTGCTCTACTGCTACAAAGTAACAGCTATGACAGTCATAATGAACCATGAAAGCAGTTACATTGAGAGTTTTATGATAATATTCTACAAATTGCCTTCAGATCCTGGTAACTGACTGCACTAATGTTGAAAGCAACTTATAAGTAAGGGCATGACATCTAGTCAACTGAAGTCATACTGCCACTGTACTCAGCCATCATCAAACCCATCATTTAGTATAGCACCCTTTTCTCTATGTACCTGTCCACACAGGTTCTTCATAAAAGAATAGAGAGAATAAACACAATGTTCTCTGCAGATTGCCTCAAAGCCCTACGTCTAAACTTTGTTTCCTATGGAGTGTTGAGAGGCAATTTATACCTTGCAAACTGCTCTGATGGACCTGCATATCTGCAAAATGAATAGCACCAGAACTACTAGCTTTTAGTATTTAAACTTTGCTTGTGACTTAAATAGGACCTGTTGGAGGGACAGGTGTGTATCTCAGAGAATCTCCATTCTCTGGAATATGCTTCCCATCCATGTGAAGCAGAGTTCCCCTCTAACCCTATTCAAGTACAACCTGGAAAGTAGATGGGAAATTAAAAATTCACTCCTGGTCTGACACGTAAATCTCATCTTTGATGGACAGAGCAGAGGCAGCCATTAAATTATGCCCTAACTAGCACACACTCCTTAAAATAACCTCAGACACAGTGACTTGTGGGATGCATTTAGGTTATATGGCTATGCTTATAAAGGTCCCTATGACAAATCTATAAGGAGAAACAGGAGCAAACAACATTATGAGGAAGCATAGAGGTGCAGATCATGATGTAAAATGTAATTCCTAGGCATAACTATTTAACCATCTTTAGTGGCTTTGCGTATTTCATTTATGCCTGTTGATTCCATAAGTGCATCCTGCATTAAGCCCAATGCAAATGTTTTTTCTAGTGTTTTGGCAAGCTGTATCATGCTCATACTTTTCAAGTTCTTAGGGCAAGAAATCTGGCAAAGCCATAAATAATGGGTGGACAATACCTAAAAAATAGGAACACTATTTAAATATCACTCTTACAATCTTAAAACGTAGATAGAATAACACGTTTTGCATTAGCATGATTTTTCTGAAGGGAATGAAGTCTGAAACTCACACGTCTGCCATTATTACATGTCTTCAATCCTCAATGATTTGCCAGGAAGCCAAAAAGTTTATGAGGAAGAGACCACAAATATGAGGCAAAAATTTGGACATTCTGCAAAAATATGGACAGTTGAGAGATATGAATTCTTGTTCATGAATCTGTATTTTTTATGCATGTTATACTCTGCAACAAGAAGGATACATAGGAGCAAGACATGAGATAAAAAGAATCATAGAATTATAAATTAAACTGATAAAACAAGATAGGCAAATGTACCATCAGAAGCAGTTTGTACACCACCATAGCTTGATTTTTTTTATTCATACTTGTTGACTGGGATAGCCTAAATGTTCAAAGCCCATTTTAAAAAAGGCTTCAGGAGGAAGAAAAATATAATTTAATATATAATAATATATCTTCAGTAGATATACTTCCTCTCTCACTTACTCTGTCTCCTTCTTTCCTGTCTTCCTGCTTCAGCACATCATTAATGCCAGTCATCTTTCTGTAAAGGCAAATGTTTGTTTCATTTTCATTCTCCTGCATTGCCATTCTATAGTATCTACGTACAGAGGTTCCAAGTGAGATTCTTTGGTTCTTCTCTAAAAATATTTTATCCTAGTTAAATAAAACATAGCTTCTGTTCTCTTGAAGCCTGCTTTTGTAAAACAGAAGCTAATTTAAGACTAGAGGAACAGACTGCTTTAAAGAAAAGATTACATTTTGAGGGCTATAGGTTTCTAACAAGGCTTTTTTTAACAAGACACAGAATAATCCCTACACTACATAGCTTATATGTGATGTCATCTGATAGCCATCAGTTTGTATTTCACTCCAGCAGAGTTAGACTGCAACCAAGATCTTCTTAATAAATTTCAAACTGTAGAACAGCAGATGGATGGAGAGATTAATATGGAATACAACTAAATATTTCACGGAAAGCATCCTATATTCAAACTTGCTTATAAATCTACCACAATTAAGATAATTAGAAGGTCTTTAGTCAATGTTGGAGCCCTGCATCTGTATCTTTATTTTTCATAAAGGATTGTTTTATGGTCTTATGTACAAGCCACATGTATTTTTAAATTCTGTTACAGTATTCTCCATCAAGACTACATTAATATTATTCTAGATGGCTGTGATGATAGCAGGTACTGCCAACCATGTCAGGAGAAATAGGGCAGTGGATTTGTAACATATGCCAGCACAGCTAGCTGGAATTTTGTAAATAATTATATGTCATTTCTATATTGAACTGATTTGTACAGATGCTTGTGCTGAAAATGTATTTGTGAGGTTTGCTTGTGTTAAAATGTATCAACAGTGCGACCTACTGAAAGGAAAAGAAATGTATATGAATTATTGTAACTGAATTAAATGTATACATTGCAACAGCATACACTGGAAGTGAAGAGGTTAATCTTAATCCACTTGACTTTGCAAAATATTCTTGAAATTTAATTACTTTATGGGTTATCCATAAAAGTGTTGTCCCACATTTTTGAATGGAACCAGAGATGCAATGTCTGTGCTAGATAATAGGTTGTAGCTCCCTTAGGAAGAGAAGTGTTTTATGGCTTTATGACTTCCAGGAGATCTGAGTAAAGCTCTGTCTGTGTGTATGGTAACACATAGGTGCTAACATTCTGTCAGCTTCTAGTGTTGATGATAGAATGGGTGAATGAGTCAGATTATCAAATATGTGTGGTCTATCTGTAAGCCAAAATAATATTTAAATATTGCTGCAGTGGTGGTGCTGCGGTAGCGTTGTCGCCCCACAGTTAGACGTTGCCTGTTCGATTCTCAGTTAGAGCGTCTTCTGTGTGTCAACATGTGTGAATGGGCATTCCTTCATTGAAGGTTGTGCGTTAGGCCCAGCAAGCCAGCATGTAAAAATCTACTGCCAGTCATTAGCGGACCGGAGTTCCGCTGTGGCAACCCCTAACCGGGAAAAGCCGAAAGACACAAACAGTAGGAGTTTGCTATCAGCATTCTGAATTCTGCCTTGGCTCTAACAACAAGGACCACTCACCCACATTATCTTGCCTTGCACTATTCAGTGAGTAACTTATCTAGGGAGCATTAATTCTTTTAGATTAGTCAGAAAAATATAGTGAGATTAGAAGTACTGTTTTTCTATAACTGTGTGAAATTTCCATTGGTGTTATTTTTAATATTCCCTGTGACAAAAACGCTGGTGTTTACGGAAAATAGATATTTAGTATAATCATGTTCTTTTATTATTTATTATCAAATATTTTCAAACTTTTCATTGTGGCTGGTCCTTTTTAGAAAATAGAGTAAACTGAAAATAAACACGTCATCCAGCAAGGGATAAATGCTCCGTAGCCAAGAAAGTGCAAAGTAACTGTAATAAATATAAACGCTCAGGAGCAACCCAGCACAGAACCAAAAGTTCAGCATATTTCTATGCACTTGAGGTATAGTCTCTAACAGTATTAGTATTTGATATACATTCCAACAGCAGGTAGATAAAATCCAGAGGCAAAGTAAAAATAATATCCTTTTATTCCAGACAGATGTGAAGGTAAGCGCTTTCACCAAGAGGCTATGTCAAACCTTGAACAAACAGAACCCGGGATTCATGAAGCTTGGCGCAAATCTGGTGTTAGGCTTGCACTGACCGTGTGGCATGAAGATGGCACAGTAGCATCAAATGCATATTAATGAAGGTGCACTGCCACCGCAGCCATGTGCATAGGAAACGAGCGCGAGTGCATAGGACCTGTCGAAGTGCCGCACGGAGGCATGGAAATGTCAGCTGTCGATGTGCAACCTAAAATGCTTGCGTATAACAATTTGCATGCAATAGTAATCACATCTGTCAGTGTCCGTGGATACTGAAATGTATGCAAAGCATGCAAGACAGTTCCTGCGAACACAAAATGAAGAAGCAAACACAAATGCACGGTAGGGAATAACGGGTCCCCATCCCTCGAACAAATGACATTGAAAACCGTGTGCCCATAGTCCAACGCAGTGTAGATAGTTATACCAAGTGGAAGTGAAACGCATCATGTTAGCGAGCCGCCAATAGCTATGTCCAGCCCAATGGTCAGGGTCACCAGCTGTCCCACATTGTGAGGGAGAGTACACAGCTGGGCAGATGTGTCCATAACAAAACCACGATAAATGTAAATACCTAGCGACCGTATGACAGAATTATATCCCACAACGCATGTAATAGTCACATACAATAGGTATGTCTGTATTTAACATACCATATGTGACAAGAAATAGAATAAGCAAGAAAACAAAACAGAAAACTGCTACAACAATAAGGAAACATGTAGGCTTAAAGGAACAGTATTATCCGTAGCATTGACTGTGGGTATGTGTTGTCCAGTACAATCAGATATGTGTCCGGAATATATCCCATCCCGGACATAGGAAAAGGTGGCACCCTACCAATGATCAGAGCAGTCGGCCAAAATCCGCACATATGCGGTCCAAGCCGTACTTGTCAGGATGTGTCACAGTTGAACGGGTATTACCCAGGTGTACCAACCATGTCATGAAAGTTAAGTATGGGTGTGTACCTATGTGTGTGATATATAGCATGTGGAAGGTGAAACATACCAGGGTAGTCCACACAACCATACAGGTACCTGACATATGTAGTGTATGCAATGTGTTACCTTGACCGTGTCATGGGCCATCAACCAAAGCAGTGATGGATGGAGTGTCAGGAATATGTGTGTGGGGGATGGGTAATGGTATAATCCTCAAAGGCGAGACTGTGTCGTATGCAGAATAGGTGAACTGGAGGTGTATGAGGGAGCAGCGGGTGAATCAGAAAGAAACACAAAGAACATATATACACATCTGCAATGCAACCTGACAGGCCATACTGTAGAACACAATCCCACAAACATATGAATATTAAAATGTGCGATACAAATGTACAGAAATGTCACCGGAACATACCCAGAGATTGGTCCTGATGGAACCGGCCCATTCAAATGCAACACACCTGGATGCATAATGGAATACCCATCATCCCCTCCACAGCACACGACCTGCCCCCCCATACCCAAACGTCCACCAAATCCAGCCATACTTGGCCTACTAGCTTGGCGCAGCCACATCTACACATAGTGACCACTACTTATATGTAGTAGGCAGTGTCACCCTAGGCAGTTTCAGGATTGCAAACTATGTATCCCTTGCATGTAATAATCCCAACATATTTTCGTAAAGCCAAAAGAATGGTCAG